>NC_085880.1:2042607-2047607 GCF_034702125.1 Engraulis encrasicolus
AAAAACGTCTGATATCTGAAAACCATCAGATGAGATGCAGGATTAATCAGTCGTAAGCAATTGCCTTTGCTTCTAGTCACTAATCAAGTCTCTCTCTCTCTCTCTCTCTCTCTCTCTCTCTCTCTCATGCTCTGTCTTTTTCTCATTCTTGCTCCATGTCTCTGCCTTGCTTTCTGATGGTCTCTCTCCTACATTATCTCTATTACGCTCCCTCTCTCTGCCTCAGTCTCTGGGGCTTTCTGTGGGCCTCTCAATCTCTCTCTCTCTCTCTCTCTCTCTCTCTCTCTCTCTCTCTCTCTCTCTCTCTCTCTCTCTCTCTCTCTCTCTCTCTCTCTCTCTCTCTCTCTCTCTCTCTCTCTCTCTCTCTCTCGCAATCTGTCTGTCTTTATTGGAGGCAGTTGGCAAGCAGACAAATAAAATAAAAACCAAAAATAATAATAAAAAAGAAAAAAATAGAAAAATGGTGAGGAAAATGACTGGGAAAAGAAAGTGCTGTTTATTTGGCAGTCATGGTAGCCATGTTTTCTGAAAATAGAAAAAAAATAGGGGCGCAGGCCTTGTTTTGCCAATCCATTTCCATGAATATTTGTGTTTCTTTTGTTCGCTGGCCTGTCAGTCCCAGCCTGGGTCTCCAGGGGGAAAACTCCTGTAATTTGGCAATTTTGCCTAAACGGTGATACTGTAATTATGTGGCATCAGCTGGACGCCTGTCAGGGGGATGGCAAGTGGTCATCCATCACTGAAAATAGGAGAGAGAGAGAGAGAGAGAGAGAGAGCGAGAGAGAGAGAGCGAGCGAGCGAGCGAGAGAGAGAGAGAGAGAGAGAGAGAGAGAGAGAGAGAGAGAGAGAGAGAGAGAGAGAGAGAGAGAGAGAGAGAGAGAGAGAGAGAGAGAGAGAGCAGGATTTGATGGGGGGGTGTTAGTTGGGTAGAAGTAGTGGTAAGGGGGTGTAGGTTTTGTGGTGTGGGTTTTGTTGGGGGAGAAGGGGTGGTCTGAGTGCGAGCGATGAGGTCAGGTGAGTGGCTGGGTGTGTGGTAGTCTCAGACGACAGGCAGCTAGTCAGTAAGAAAAACAGCAGCGTGAGAGAGCAGGGGGGGGGGTGGAGCTCAGAAGGGAGGGAGTTTGGAAATGCCACTGGCCGGGTGGTAGGGGCCTCAGAGTGGTGACATTGATGCATCAGGAGACAGGGCCAGGGATGTGTGAATGTGTTTGTGTGTATGTGTGTGGGCGCATTAACGTGAGTGTGTGCGTACCGTCATGTGTGTGTTCGTGACTGCGTGAGTGAGTATGAGTGTGTGTCTGTGTGCGTGCGTGTGTGTGTGTGTGTGTGTGTGTGTGTGTGTGTGTGTGTGTGTGTGTGTGTGTACGTGTGTGTGTATGTGTGTGTGTTGATGTGGTAGGTGTGACTGTGCATGTGTGTGTCCAAGCATCAAAAAAGAAGCAGTTGAGTTGAGGGTGGCCACAGTCCAAGCACAGTTCTCTCTGCTGCCTCGCCCTGCCCCACACCTCCACCACCCCATCATCATCACCCCCTTGACCCTCCATCTTCCCAGTCCCCTTCGCCTCCTTCCGCCTCCCCTCGCCCCCCTCGTCTCCCTCACCTGTGGCCTGGTGGCTTGGATTCACACCCTCCGACTCCGGTGGCAGACACATGCTCCCTCACATCACTCAGCGCCGTACTCGAATGTTGCAGGCAGCCTTGGTGGCACAGAAACCTGCCATCTGTTAGGACTGGAAGCAGCCGCCACCACCTCGACGTGCTTCGCTTTGCAGCGTGTGTAAATTCTGATCAAAGACCCCCGTGAAACGGCAAACAACAACCGCACAAAAGGAGAAGAGAAATCCTGCAAAGACACACTGTTTGTTTTAGATGGCTTAAACACTCAACATTGTGTTTGCACACTGTGTAAAGATTTATCCTCGCACATAAGCCAGTGAGGAGGATGATGGTCTGGTATTTTGTGGCATATTGTGCTTGTATGTTTCGTGGCACATCACCAGGAGAAAAAAAAAGTGCCACATCTTTCTCCTTGTTATGTACACATCTCTCTGTTGAGGATTTTAAGGAGGTAAGCCGTTTCAGCGGGACAGCTGTTTAGGAAGTGCTCATGCTGTTGCCAGGAGCAATACAGCACTCCACTGCCTCTTAATTCTGCTTCCCTTGACTTTTAACGGCAACCCAGTCGCAAAATGTCCACTGTTTTTCCACGATAAATGCAATTATTTATCTAGCAAGCCATGAGCAAACGGGACCTTGCCAAATTAATGTCATCGAGAAAAGCAGTTAAAATGTTGATGTTAACAAATTGTTGCCGCAATTAGCTATGACTTTGATGTCACATCTAATGATGAGAACAGGGGAACAAAAAAAATAAAGAGAAAAGAAGACCAAAAGATAGTGTTTCTGGAATAGCACTGGCAAACCAAAATAGATTTCCTTTTGTTTACGACTCATCCAAGATTTAGGATGGAAACTAATTAAGACCAGGGAGTAGCAAACTCCTGTAGTGCCATTTTCCAGCTAATTATGTTTGAATACAGGCTGCCTAAATAGTTTTGCCTCAGTCCTTGATGTTGCTCTCGCTAAATTGCCTTTACTTCCACTCATTAGGTTTAAAGGCGTAAGTGCTTGATGGGTTTGTTTGGATACCACCCCCCCACACACCAACTTTAATCCAAGTTGCCCCCCCCCGTACCCACACCTCCCATCGTCTAATTTGCATAAAGACGCAGTGCAAAGCGGGGAGGGGGGGTGGATGGAGGTTTGGGGGACTCAAAGCCACTGGTCTCTTTGCAAACGTTGCCCAGTCGTGTAAAAAGAACCGAGAAAAAAAAAGAAAAAAAAACGGAAGCGCACGCGCCAAGCAGGCCCGGTGGAATTGGTGGTAAGCAGGCGGCCTGGCTGCCTTGACCTCTCCGTGTCCCACGGTGCTGGTCCTGGCTTTTTTTTTTAATGCGGCGGATTTAGGCAGGCGCTTTAGTCGTTTTAAATGCCATTAACCTACTAATAAAACGTGCATATGGCTCTCCATAAAGACTAATGGGGAGATGGCGATACACACAGTGGCCTTTGTAAGTGGACGAGTGGTGGGGGAAAAAAATAAGCCTGGAAATGGGGCTCTATAAAAGCGATGTAAAAGGGGGCTTGAAAACATGTTGTATTTCGCACCCCTGTAGCAATATCAATAAAAGAGGCACAATGCTGACACGTGTCAGGTGCACAGTGTCCAGCATGTGGGGAACCCATTAGTCCTTCATCTCCAGTTTCCTGACCTTAAAGCCCTGCCGTAAAACTTGGCGTGCAGTGTTGACTGTGTTGACTGAAACATTATTTCAGTTTTTAGTTATTAACTAGTAATTAGTTGAATTGTATTGGATTGATTCATGAAATGTCTTGGTTGGATTTTTTTATATCAGAAAACTTAATGTTAAGTGTTTAACACTGCTAGTTTTGTTTATTTGCTTTTTCTTCTAATAGAAATCGAAACTAAGTTTAATTTTTATTCAGTGGCTTCTTTTTTAATTCAACAGTATTTTCTTGTTTCAAATATATTTTGTTTTCTGTAGACCGCCTAATATGGTCTCTGATCTTCCGCGTGTTCTTCTGTGACTCATGGCTTCTTCGGCAAGAAAGGCAGAATGAGTTCCTGTCCGCTCGCCCTCGTCCGCCAGCAGCCCAGCCATGAAAAATGGCCGCCGGCCGAAGCCCTTTTTATGGTGATCACCTTGAGCCCTTGTTTTGGGATGGCGAGCGAGGTGGAAAATGGATCTCATGGGAGCCTGGAGTGCCTGTATGGATTTATGAAGGGGGGTGAGGGTAAGGGTGGGGGGCCGATAGAGCAGGGAGTTGGTGTATTTGTGAGGGAGGGTGGAGGGTTGGGGGGTCTGTGGTGAGGGATCAATAGCCTCTCTCTGTGCTGTCTGTCATGAGTAATGTCAGGTGGCTTACTCCAACTGACAGCCGGTGTAAAAAATTCACAGCCCCCTCTAGCAGGGAGGCTGAGAAACGTGCGCTTACAGCCAAGGCTTCTCAAGTGATGTGTTTTCAGCCTCTGTCCTCTACTGCACCGTAGAACACAACACCTCTAACACACAAACACACACACACACACGCACACGCACACACGCTTGTACACGCTTGTACACGCACGCGCACGCGCGCGCACACACACGCACGCATACAGACACACACACACACATATGTGCACACACACTGCACACACACTCACACACACACACACACACACACACACACACAGACACTCTTGCACGCACACACACACTCTTGCATGCAAACAAGCTTACACACACACACACACACACACACACACACACACACACACACACACACACACACACACACACACACACACACACACACACACACACACACACACACACACACACACACACACACACACTCTTGAGCAAACCAACCTCTGTATCTCCTCGCAGCTCTGTATCGTCTCTGGGTGGCTTATCATTTGGAAAGAGGAAAGTAAAGGCTGCCCAAGCAAACAGGAGACTGGTCTAGACCTCCCTCTCATACGGGTTAAACACAATCTGTGTGGTTTCACCGGGAACATTAGCTGAGTATTCGTGCCTCCCACAGCTCTCTCAGTGTGTGTGTGTGCATGTGTGTGTGTCTGTGCGTGTCTACTGGGCTATGTGTGTAGGTGGGTGCACATTTTGTGCGCGTGCGAACGTGTGTGTGTGTGCGTGCGTGCGTGCGTGTGTGTGTGTGCGTGTGTAGAGAGAGCAGGACTCGCAGGCGGCCGGGCAGACTTGGGGATCCGATTCCCCATCCTGCCGACTAATTATTGACCCAGCTGGTATTGTCTTTTCAATTGTCTCAATTATGATGGCCCTGGTGTTGCTGGGCTCTGTGGCGTCAGCGTCTGCATAATTCATGGCTGACACCGGCAGCTCTCCTCTCCTCTCCCTACGATGCGCCTCTGAGTGGAATGTCAATACTGCCAGGGACCCAAGGCTCCAGCGCCC
>NC_085880.1:2050107-2052607 GCF_034702125.1 Engraulis encrasicolus
CTCTGGTCCAGCGAGTCACGGCGGTCTCTGGAGGCGGCCTCTTCCGTCTCTCTCTACTCTTCCGTCTCTCTCTACTCTCTCTACTCTCTCTCTACACCAGGGTCCAGAGCAATCCACATAGAACACAGCTGAAGTGTTTATGGTGTCACAAATGTTTTTTTCTCTCTATATCCATCTGTGGATCAATCTATGGTAGTCCACATGAAGAGTTCAGATGCAAAACCCCCTAACTCCATTTCTGAAGACCTGCACCTCTATATTTTTAGAGAACCCCGTTGTTGGTTTGGTTTACATTCATGTACTTGATAAATTAGGGGTGGGCAAACATGAAAATCTTTAATCGCATTAACTCAATGACTTTCTGTGATTAATCGCGATTAATAGCACAGCGCGCGAAACCCAAAAATAATAATAATAAATAATAAATAAAAGAAATAATAAATAAAATAAAAATATTTTATAAATTAATAAATTAAAATAATTAATAATAATTTGCATATTTATTGTGTAGATAACCTATGTAGGTCTAATATAATATTCCACAATGGAAATGTAGGCTATTTGCCAACCTATCAGTCTAAATTATATAGTAGGCTATATGCCTATCCAATGTAGGTCTACTAATGAAACAAATGATTGCATACAATATTACACTAGGGCTATTTAAGATTGTAGGCTACTGAAACTGATATATTAGAAATTAGAAACTCAAATTAGGATGGTCTACATGGGCCTACAAGAAGAAGAAAAAAAAAACTTGTCACTTAAAAAAACAGCCAACAGGCAGGCGGGCGTCTGTGAGATATGTCCCGCCTTCTCTCACTGTCAAAGACTCCCACCTTCTCTCTTATCTGTCGCTATTATTTAAGGTGTTTCAGCGACTAGAAACTAATTGACTGTCTGTTGGCATTGACAGCAATTACATCTTTCAAAACAATAACGTTGACATGACTAACACTATCTTAAATGCTGACGAGGTTGCCGATGTCGCGAAATCATAGTCTACCATGTTGATAGAGCCTACTATGCACGCAAAGCGCCATGTAGAAACCAAAACGTTGCGTGAGGAATGTAATATCTCGCGGTACGCTTTTTGATCAGGGCTTTAGTAAGTCCGCGTGGCATTATTGACAGCTGATAGACGGCCGGCCCAGCACATAGACATATGGGCCAGCAGTAGGCCTACCCTTTTCATGCTGACCGTACAATAGACTAACCTTGCGAGCTGCAAAGGCGAGCCACATGCTGCTCGAGAGTTGCGCAAGGAGGACTGTAGAACTGTATACCGAAAATGTCCATTCAGAAGTTGACGTCCTTCTGTAGGCTATGCCTGTTTTGTTTTGCCAACTTTTCTAGACATTCTTCTTCTCTGTCAGCAGTCACTGGAAGCAGCAACAAGCGCGCTGACGCTATCAAAATAAAAGCCACGAAAAGGCAAAAAAAAAAAAAAAAAACCACGAAAAAAAACCTGCTGCGTTATAACGTTAACAAAATTGTCGGGCGATATTGACCTCAATAGTTAACGCACCGTCCGCACGCACAAAGCCCTATTGATAATACATATAAATAGTTATACTGTATTACATAAATAAAATAAAAAAAACGTGCAATTTTGATAGTTTTGTATTAAATAAAAATGAATTAAGATTATTTTCTGAAAAGGCACTTAGGGGGTTTTGCATCTGAACTCTTCACATATACACCGGTCAAGATTTTTGACCCACGGCTCGGTAAGGCCCATGATTTTTCAAGTATTTTAACATTTATTAATTCACTTTTTTCCACATTTACCAACATTATAATATAAAGCTATAAAGAAAAACTACAAAAGGTTATGGTAGAATAGGTTACAACAGGCTATTGAAATAAAAAATAAGTAGTAATGATGATTATGATTTGAAGCTTGGAAGCACTATCGTTTGGTTATTTTCTGGACTGAAAGGTAACAGAACGTTGAAAGAGTACAGTGTGTCATGATTCTGCCTTCTTGCACCACGATACAGCTCTGTGGCTCTTGGTGCAACACCATATCGTTACAGTCCTAGAACAAAAATAAACATTCACTCACGTCACCTTTATTTTATAAGTGTTTTCTTAATGGTCCCATTAAAAACATTTTGCACGAATAAGAAATATAAAATGATCAACTAATACTGCCCTTTCCTGAGTGATTCATCGACAAACAAATTATAAGTGACCTCGCAAACGTCAGTCATGACGCAAAAGATGGAGAGAGCGACTGAAGGGAAGGGAAGGGTCACCCCGACCTCTTATTTAGATGCACCCTGATATTCTCTGACATTTTCAAGAGATGCCTTGGTCCAGTCAAAAGAAAATAAAGACAACGGCACTTTTTTGTGCTCATGCATGTATGGATAATAGTCTCTCTCTCTCTCTCTCTCTCTCTCTCTCTCTCTCTCTCTCTCTCTCTCTCTCTCTCTCTCGCTCTCTCTCGCTCTCTCTCGCTCTCTCCCCCCATTATCTCGTCTCCAGTTGTTTT
>NC_085880.1:2057607-2065107 GCF_034702125.1 Engraulis encrasicolus
GCGTTGGTGGTGCTGTGTTTCCAAATGCCAGCCACGTCTCTGTGGACTGCGACTGGCTAGACTCGACGTGTGGCACCCTTCCTGGAAGGAAAAATTAACATCTTTTTTTTTGTTGTTGCTGCGAAACATTATCTAACATTTGGTATTTTAAGTTTGTTATATTTAACAATGGTCTTTAAACGGCTCATTAAGAGAGAGAGGGAACCACAGAGTCCTGCGTCCTGAAAAAAAAAGTGTGACTACGCTGGAGAGAAAGTCTGGACGGATAAGGATGTGTATGTCGAGGGCCTGGTTCTGTAACAGATACTGGGCTTCTTGCTAGTGTGTGTGTGCGTGCGTGCGTGCGTGCGTGCGTGCGTGCGTGCGTGCGTGCGTGCATGCGTGCTTGTCTGCGTGCGCGTGCGTGTGGGTGTGTGTGACAGAGAGAGAGAGAGAGAGAGACGCAGAGAGACGCAGAGAGACGCAGAGGGAGAGAGAAAAGAGAAACAGAGGAGATAATGAATGCCTCACCATTTTACCTTGAAAACTCACCAAACGGACCGCACACCAATTAAGAGCTTGTTTTTCGCTGGAGTGGCCATTATCAAACCTGACCTTCCAATTATTTTTCTGAATTTCCTCCCGATTCCGTCACCCCTGCGTGCCCCCCCCAGACTTGGAGGCTGAACTGAAGACAGCGCCGGAATGGGTAATGGGTCTGGAGCCGACGAGGCGCTCTCTCTCTCTCTCTCTCTCTCTCTCTCTCTCTCTCTCTCTCTCTCTCTCTCTCTCTCTCTCTCTCTCGTCCAGGGCCTCCAGACACTCTCCCTCCTATCTCTTTCTTTTTTTCTATGAATCTCTCTCTCTCTCTCTCTCTCTCTCTCTCTCTCTCCCTCTCTCTCGCTCTCTCTCCATCCACCTCCACAGCCTATGTACTGTTCTCTCTCTCTCTCTCTCTCTCTCTCTCTCTCTCTCTCTCTCTCTCTCTCTCTCTCTCTCTCTCTCTCTCTCTCTCTCTCTCTCTCTCTGTCTCTCTCTCTCTCTCCACCTCCACAGCCTATGTACTGTATGTGCTCTTCTCTTCTCACCTCACCTCCTTTTCCTCGCCTCCTAATGGCTTTCTGTGATGGAGAATATACTCTCTCTCTCTCTCTTTCTCTCTCTTTCTCTCTCTAGCTCTGTAGCTCTCTCTCTCTCTCCCCATTCCCTGCTGTCACTTTCAGGTGACTCTTATTGTCCCACTTTAAAGCCCCCTCTTCCACTGGTCCTCATTGGTTGGCATTGCTCGGTGATGGATAAGCATAATCTTAGCTTAATCTCAATATGGAAAAAAAATAATGGAGTTAAAAAAACAAATGGATAAATACAGTCCATCACCTGAAATAAGCAGAGGTCCAAAAAAGATTACTGTGTATAAAAGCTGTGCCTTGGGTGTAGTGGAGCATATGGGGTCCGTTGTTGTGTGCCCACCTGGTAATAAAGCAAAAGGGCCATAATGACAACGGCACGGTTCATTGTCCAGGTCTCTTTACCCGCTGGCCTGGGAAATGGCTTTAGATGATGAAGGATTTTAAGATGACTGTCGTCCCACTGGCAGCCCTCCCTCCTCCTACAGTGTCCAATCTTCCCATACCGATATGTGTCTCTGGGATGGTGTCGACAGGTTAGTGCCGGAATAACTGTGAAGTTCACAAGAAGGCACAAACTCGTGTCCACCTTTTTAGTATTGAAATTCCACATCCACCTGTGAACATTCCGCTACATCCTGACTGCCGTGTTTGTGACGTGTACCCCAAACTGTTGTTTTCACATCAGCAGGCACGACCTTCCGAGGAATGGAATATCGGGGCCTCATTTTACCTTTTGCTAGAATGCCGGTGACGTTTCCAACTCTTGCTGTGTTCACAGTCCCTGCTGTGTGCCAGTCACTAATCCCTACCACACAGCAAATGTCAAAGAGGACCCGCCACTAGCTGCTGTCATGGCCCCAATTAGTAGCGTGGCAGGCCTGCACTATTTATCCAGTAATGTGACAGGCTACGGCTGAAGCGTGCCTCGATATGAACAAAGTGACTTTGGCTGGCATAGTTAACGCGCCATAATCGTTATTGTTAAATGGATGTTATTTGATTTAATAAGAAAACATTGTGTTCGCGGTGGGGCTGGACAGCAGTGGGTAAGAGGGGTGGGGGTCTTGACAAGAGTAAAATAGAGAATAATGCCAAACTCTGCGAGGCCACCGGACTGCCTATTCTTTTTTCCGCATTATCCAACTGAAGTCAGCGGAACAAAGGCGCACAGTTCTTTTTCATTTGATTCCAGTTCACAAGCGACCTTCCAATCTCACCCCCCTCTCCTCTCTTAGTTTGCAGCCTGGCACTACAAAGACAAATTGTTAATTTCTACCTCTTTGAAATAAATGTGTTTCAAAGCACACACAGAGTCATTAAGGCCAATGTGATGAAGTACAATGGGAATGGTAGCCGTTGAGGCGAACAAAGGCTGAGGCCTGGAGGGTGGCATAGGAGCTTGACCTCTCAGTCGGAGCAGTGGCACTGCTGGCCAATGTACATATACCTCTATTCACAGTGGGCAATTAAGCTCATCCATGACGCATATGGAAGCGGGCAGAATAATCAAAACTGTCTAAGCATGATTTTCCGGTTCCATTTTTCTGCTTTGTGGCTAATGGGACGAGGTGACAGTACTAAATGGTGATTTTGCCTTTGGGTCTTTCAATGGCTTGACCAAGTGTTAAGGCCTTCGTTTTTTTTTTCATTCTACCTCTTTGCTTCCACTTCAATGGAGAGGGCATTCCCTTTTGTTCTGGAGTCATGAGCCATACCAGCCGACCACCAGACCCGTTGACATGCGTTGTCTGCGAGGTGTCGATTTTGCTACGGTGGATGTGCTCGTGTCGTCGGCTCATTGATCACGTGTGTGGGAACTCTTTGTAAGGGGAGAGCATGCTGTCAGCACCCCTTCCATCATTACGCCAAGGGTCTGTCTGGTCTTCGTCATAGCAAGAGTGAGCTCATGGCCTTTCCGAAAATCCACAAATAGACTCGGACATAATCTGTGAGAATACACGTTCTCGTTCGCAAAAGGAAGTCACAGAGGGGAAAATTGACGCTTGGACGGATGCCAGAGAGTGCCTACTCTCGAGTCTGTTTACAGATTCCTTAAAGTTTTAATGGAGTTAAAAGTAGTTTGTAAAACCCTTTAACGGTCAGCTCTTTTCCTCAGTTCAACACTATTTTTTTCCACCACCATAATCACTGCTTTTACAAGTCAGGTCTACTGTATGGTATAACAGACTACTCAGAAGCTAAATAGTCACCCCACTGTGGTCTGCTTATGCATTTGATGTGGAATTGTGTTTTACCAGGAGGGGAGGGGAGCTTTCTCACAGGAAGAGTTTCACTGACGTTTTTATACCCATGAGGCGAAAAGGGGTCAGCAGTGTCCTCCCTAAGTCATTCTTCAGATGGGCTTCCCAGCTTTTTGACTGCCTGGAGAGCAAGTTGATTGGGGCCCCGGCGGACTAGTATAGCATCCCGTTGAGGAATCTTTTGCCTTTGTATAGACTTCCTCTTTCATTCCCCCTTGGATTCCGAATGTGTGCGTGTTGTTTTTGTTGTTTGTCTCATAGTAACTTTTTTTTTTGGCTTGGCTGTGGACTTCTTCAATCTTCAAGCTTTCTACTTCTATTTATTTCTTCTTTATGTAGCCAAGCTTGCTGTCCTCTCTGCAATTATACAGATACAAAGGCATCAGCTCGTTTGCTTTCCAAACAACCCCAGATATGGATGCCGTGTTGGTGTTGTCTTCATCTCAGTGTTATGATGCATGCGCAGAAGAAGTAAAACTAATTTAGCTTGCTGTGTGGTATGGCTGAGAGATGTGACAAGAGGGGGGACGCTCATGAAAGCGAAGTGAAATATAATGACGGCAAGGCCTGATGGTCTTGTCAGTGCGCTTTTACTTTTACGGCTAGCCGTCTCAAGCACATAATGGTGTGACACCAGCGCGGAAATTATAATAGTTGCTCGTCGGTGTCATAAAATCCAGAATGGCTGTTTTTTCCCCGAAATTAACGCTGGAAGGAAGGAGGGGAAAAAAAAGTTCAGTCACAGAAAACAAGGGGAAGACAGCTATTGCATTTTTAATGACTTTTGCGGCTGGGATGCCTGTCTTGAATCAGATCTGTTTTTTGCGGACGTGAGGCTGTGCTGTGCATGCCCCAGTCGACGGCGGTTGCAGGAGCCGCTTTCGCCCTCAGAGATTCACTGCCAGTGTTTTGATGTTTTGACACGTCCGTGTCAGGATGTTTTCTTGAGGGGGGGTTTTCCTCGAATTTGTGCAGCATGAGATTGTACAGTGTCTCGATGAGCTTGTCATAATCGTATATGCTTTACAAAGCTATATTGACAGACATGGTCTTTAGGGGGCTACGCTTGTATCCTGCTGCCAGTTCTGATTTCGGCTTTTGACATATTCTCTTTCAGTCATGCGGTTTTCATTCACCTGTACAGTATAGTGTGCAGTTGTGTAGGCTCAAAATAGCCGAGGTCATTGCGGTGTTGCATACATGACTTCCAGGGCGTTGCGTGATAGCTTCTGGTGGATCAAATCAAACAAACAAACACATAGCACAAACAAACAAACAAGCAACAAAATAAAACGTTATCTGTTGAAAAATATGCCATGTTCCTTTAAGCAGCTGTTGTTATACTCTCAGTCCTCTGTCTCTGGCTCATCTCCCCCCCCCCCCCCCCCCCTTCTCTCCTTCTCTCGTCTCAGTGTGTGTCCCTCGATGCGCATCAGTCGAAGATAAATAAATGATTGCATGCATTATTTAATACAGCCATTCTGCTGCACAGCAGCCCGTGCATAAACCTTATTCTGCCATTTGCACCGAGGGGAAATAAGTCAATAGGCGGCGGAGAAATCTCCGGCAGTGCAGAGAAAGTAGGCTTTACCTGCTAATGTATCTGAGGTGGCCATTGAACCTCAACCCCGCTGTCTACGTCTCCTGTCTCGATCTGCACCTCCTCCTTTTCACTTTCCCCTTAGCTCCCTCCTCTTTCCTTCCTCCTCTTCCTCCTCCTCCTCCTCCTCCTCCCTCATCCTTCTCCTCCTCCTCCCTCTTCCCCTCTTCCTCCTGCACCACCACTTACTGTTGTGCATTGACTTTGGGCCCAGAGGAGAACTCCCATAAATGATAAAATATACATCATCCTCCTCGTAGCTCTCAAACGGAGCAATTTTCAGCAGCAAAACTGCAGCCCCTGCCGAAAGCTAAGCGGATGGAAATTGACGTTTCTGCCAAAAGGAAGCGCTTTATTTTTACACTTTTTTTGCTCTAGTTTATTCCTGTTATTTATGGAATTATGAGCGCACCAAGGGCCATCCCGTGGGCCCCCCCTTGTTCCATAGCGTCGGGGGGGAAAAAATGGGAAGAAAAAAGGAACAAGTAACAAAGTCTTGACAAAGCCACCTGTTCTCTCCTGTGGGTTTCTACCCACCAGTGGCGACTCGCTGGAACGGAGTACGCTTCTTGCAGCGATGAGCAAAACATATGTGAGTTCAAGGATGAACAACACACCGCGCTAGGCCAAAACAATGTTTCAGTTGAAACCAGAGAGGGAGGTACACCTACCCACCAGGGCAGGAGTGTGTGAGTGTCTGCGTGTCTGCGTGCGTGCGTGCGTGCGTGCGTGTGTGTGTGTGTGTGTGTGAGAGATAATAAGCCCCCTTAATACCCGAGCCAAACACACTGGCCTCCCTTGCCACTGTGCTGAGGATGGAAATCAACAGGTGTGTGTGTGTGTGTCTTGTGTGTGTGTGTGTGTCATGTCTGTGTGGTTGCGTGTGTGTGTGCGTAGGTGTGCGTGTGTATGTATGATTGAGCTGTGTGTGTGCCTCTATGAGTGATGTGAAACGGATTATACCAACCTGACAGCGAGGGGACTGGATGCAGGGCCACAGGTGATGATTAGACCACCCACGTCTGTTTTCCCTCCAGAAGCATGCATTACATCGCAACCACGTCTGTATGCATTTGTTAGCTGCAGCCATACTCAAAGTGAGAACGGTTCTGCGTATATATACACAGACATGCATGTACATACATTTGTACACAGTACATACATACATACATACATGTGCACATTCCGAGGGTAGCATGCATGTTATTAACACTGTAAATCTTCATTGCCGTGTTTGGACTGCGAGAGGTAATCAAGCTCGGGGGTGTTAAGTGGTCTCCGTCTCCCGGCCCCGTTCCAGCTAATCAAAAGGTGTGGAAGTGTGCGTGGGAGGACAGCAGTGGGGCTATTAGGCGTACATTCTTTCTTGTTCTCTTTTTCTCTTTTTCTCTCTGTCTGTCGGTTTATCTGTCTCTCTCTTTCTCACTCTCTTTCTCACTCTCTTTCTCACTCTCTTTCTCTCTCTCTTTCTCACTCTCTTTCTCACTCTCTCTCTCTCTCTCTCTCTCTCTCTCTCTCTCTCTCTCTCTCTCTCTCTCTCTCTCTCTTTCTCCCTCTCTCTGCCCTAACTTTTGACCCTTTAGATTGTATAGGGTTTGTGTCCTGCCTCTTGTGTTCACCTCTTCATCCTCCCTGTTGTTTTATGTGTAGCCTCCAGCCTTGCTTTTGTTTACTAGCCTCCAATTTTAACGAAGACAGCTGAGAAACATCGCCCAGCGTCAAAAAAATGGAAGTGAAATGGAGGACAGAAAAAAGGTGGTAAAAAATAATAATCACAATGGGATAGTGCTTCCACAGGTAACACTATCCGTTGCCCAGTTAGTGCTTTGTAGTCTACAGAAAGGTAGTGCTGGCACGTGGGGCACGCAGGCAGTGGTCAAAGCCAGGCTGTGTCAGGGCCTCGGCTGTGTTGTGTTGTTTTTGCTCGATTATCTCTTTTCCCACCGTCCCGCGGAGCGGTCTAAACGCGTCTCGGGCCCCCTTCATCTCCGGACCGTGTGGGAAGTGGAAGAGATAAATCAAACGGCGGGCGCTGGCACGCCACTTTCATGTGCGGATCTGGAGCACATGCTCCGGCCGCTTTCCATTGGCGGGAGGAGAATGGCTCGATGGCTCGTTTGAAACACACCCCCCCCCCCCCCCCAACCCCCCCCCCCCCCATCTCTGAGGGGATTAAACACCATCATGCAGCCTGATGCAATGCCCTGTCATTTTTATGCAAACGGATGAGCGCTTCCCCCTTTTTTCTAATGAATCTTTGAAGTTCCTCGCACCGTAATCGATGCTTTTTTTCTAGGAACATTTTGTGTGAAAAGTGTATGTTTTTCCTTTTTGTCTGGCTAACTGCTCCGTGATGAGTTGCTTCCACCCCTCCTCATCGGTTATGGAGACATGCGAATTGAAGACGAGGCAGGCCAGGGAGGCTTGTAAAACAGAAGAGCATGCCAGCGCACCTTCATACTGCATAAAACCAGGTCTGAATAGGATGGGGGGGGGGTGCATTGACCTTGCAGCATGTAGGTGGTAAAGA
>NC_085880.1:2067607-2070107 GCF_034702125.1 Engraulis encrasicolus
TGTGTGTATGTGTGCACATGTTTGTGTGTGCGCAATGACACTCGTGTGTGTGTGTGTGTGCACATTTGTGTGTGTGTGTACGCTTGTGCAGTTACTGTGTGTACGTTTTTGCAGTTAGTGTGTGTGTGTGTGTGTGAGTGTGTGTTTGTGAATGTGTGTGTGACCAGACAAGAGAGAGAATACACAGACGTGTATCTATGGAGGCAAACATAGTAGCTGTAGATTGACCTCCCTTACTGATCTGTAAAGGGTTTAGAAAGATTCTCCGTCCTAGGGCTGTTTCTCACTGACCAAGCGTTTGGCTTTTTTGGCTTGTTCCGGCTGATGGCGAAAAGCCGCGGGTTTGTGTGTTTCACGCTCGGACTGTTCTCACTGGAGTGTGCAAAGCTGCGGTGGCCAGGGAAGGCCAGCCTGCTCTCCCTCCACGAATACACACACACACACACACACACACACACACACACACACACACACACACACACACACACACACACACACACACACACACACACACACACACACACACACACACACACACACACACACACACACACACCCACCTCCCTTTACCAGCCTACCCCTCCCTGTTATGGTGGTAAGGGAGAGCCAACCCTTTTCCCTCAACATCCCTCCCCGTTCCCAAATCCGACCCAACCCTCCATCTTCCTCCACCTACGCTTCCTTGCCTCCTTCCCGCCAGCTTTACAGTGCTGCTCTCAGTGTTGCCAGATTGGGCTGTTTCCCGCCCAATTGGGCTGCTTAGGATGGCTGTGTGCGGGTAAAAATGGCATTTAGCAGAAAAACCCGCCCAATTTTTGCCATAGAAATCAATAGAATTGGGCGGGATTTTGTGCTTCTAGGTGGGTTTTGAGCATTTTTTGGGCTGGAAATCATCAGCCTCATCTGGCAACCCTAACTGCTCTATCACTCCCTGCTGTGGTAGTGGCGAGGGAGCTGTGCAGCGCGGCAGCTTTTCTTCTTCCTCTTCCTGTTCCCCAAAATGTGTTTTTTTCCCTCCAGTCCTTCTCCCCTTACAATTAGGGAGGCACCAATACGATACTGGTACCGTTATCGGCCCCGATACCAGCTCATTATACTCATACTTGTCAAACACTTGCCGATACCAGGCCACCGATACCGCTATTACACGAAGCAAAGCAATATCTAGTCACGTTCTGTTGACTTGAAAGTAGCATGGGAAAAAAAGTGTCGCTTCATACATTTACTTACTTTTAAATCTGTTTGGAAATGGACAACAAAACAAATATCACAGGTCGAAAAAGCAAGGCTTATTTGCGGGGGGCGCTGTGGCGCAGCGCGCTAAGCCCACCACATTTCGGCTTGCATGCCCACGGGGACCCCGGTTCGAGTCCGGCCAGGGTCATTTCCCGATCCCACCCCGTCTCTCTGTCCCACTTGCTTCCTGTTACCATCTCAGACTGTCCTGTCAAATAAAGGCATAAAAGCCCCTAAAAATACTTTTTAAAAAAAGAAAAGAAAAAGCAAGTCTTATTTGCTTTGTATTGTTGGTTAAAGTATTGGTATCAGTACTCGATATCTGTAAGTAGAGAAATGAATGTATTCGTACTCTATCCGTTTTCAAACAAAGTTGTATCTCGAACCCTTACTTACCATCCCTGCTGTGGTGGTAAGGGAGAGCTAGCCCTATTCATGTCCTCTTGCTCGAACTCACCCAAAACCCCTCCTCTCCTCCCCGTACCATCCCGCCCTTGGGTGGCAAGGGAGAGCCAGTCTGTTTACCTCCACGTCCCCCTTTTCTCCAACCCCACGCAAAACTCCTCCACTGCTCCTACTCCCCTTACCCGCCCCACCCTTTCACGCTCTGCTAATAATGGAGAGCCATGTTGTTTCCCTCCATAACCCCACCCAAAACCCCACCCGACCTCTCGTGTCCCTCTGGTGTAAGGGGCTCGGGCCGAAACTCCTCCTCCCCGTACCCCGAAACCTCTCATCCCCGTAACATCCCACCCTCTGGTGGAAAGGAAAGGGAGAGCCAGTCTGTTTTCCTCCACACACACCCATGCCCACCCCACCTCCTCACCTCACCCCCCTTCTCGAACCCACCCAAGACCCACCCGACCTCTCGCGTCCCTCCGGTGTACGGGGCTCGGACTCAGGCGCAGTGCTGAGGAGGACGGGACAAGGCCTGGAGGAGCTGGTGCGTGCTTCCTCATTAATTAGCAGCTAGAGCGAGGAGGACGCAGCCTCTCTTCCTCCCCCCCCTATCCCCCACCCGCCGTAATGAAGCCTGGGCGCCTCCCGACTGCTGGGCAAACATCACAGGGATTTAGCTGTTTGTACAAGCCCTCAGTATGGAGAGATCCGGGGGACTCTCTCGCTTGTCATCTCAGTAAATGGGAGCACTTGTCTCTTTGGCAAGATCGTGTTCGAAAGGCACTGAATTTTTTTTGGCGTGCCGCTCCGAGCCCCCGCCGTGGTCCCGCGTCACGCCACTCTTCGTTTCAGACGCAGGCAAAAA
>NC_085880.1:2080107-2092607 GCF_034702125.1 Engraulis encrasicolus
TGCAAAGACTTTCTGTGAGTTGGGATAGACCATGTGCAGTATACCCACTTCAAAATGTCAGGGACTTCAGTATATCCACCTAAAAAAATGATTGGTCCATTATTTACAGTATATACAGTATACCTACTTAAATACAAAAAATACTCAAATATGGGGGGCGTTGTGGCGCAGCGTGCTAAGCCCCCCACATTTGGGTTTGATGCCCACTGGGACCCCGGTTCGAGTCCGGCCGGGGTCATTTCCAAATCCCACCCCGTCTCCCTGTCCCACTCGCTTCCTGTCACCATCTCAAACTGTCCTATCAAATAAAGGCATAAAAGCCCCTAAAAATATATATATTAAAAAAATATATACAAATATACAGTATACCCCCTACAAAAAGGCAGACTACACCACTGAGCGGCGGGCCACATCGGTAGAGATGGTTTTACCAATAGGCAAACTAGGCAATCGCCTTGGGTCCCATGAAAACTATTGGTAACACTTTATTTTAGGGACACATTTATTAGCACTAATACACACAATGCCCCTGTATAAGTAACTTGTAAGGCATGTACAAAGCAAAGTCAAACATTTGTTAGGCATGTATTCACAAATGTCTTGTTCATGCACAATAAGGTATTTATTACCAATTTAACCTTAGTACCTAGTAGGCCTTAGTGTTTGCTTAGTACATGCCTTACAAGTTACTTATGCAGGCATTAACATTGTATGTATTAGTGCTAATAGATGTATCCCTAAAATAAAGTGTTACCAAACTATCAGGACCCCCCAAAAAATAATTCAAGAGGGCCCCATATCTATATTTTGCCCAGAGCCACCAAATGGGCAGAACTGCCTCTGCACGTCGGCATGCCACGCATGAGGCTGGCGATGGATGGCCAAGCCCAGGCTGAAGTTTTTACACAGTGGTCTATTTCAGGTTAGAGGACTGTTGTGTGGGGGCAATTGGACGACAGCTGGTTTTCTCTCGTTTATTTTTTGTCTTTTCACCCATGTCTTAATAATAATCTTTGCCGAAGTAAAGGCATGCTTTGTATATCGTAAGTGCATGCATGTGTGAGTATGTAGTGATTTTATTTTACTTGTTTTGGCGTCATTACCATGGCTGTTTCTTATGGAAGCTTGGCTGTTTCTTGTGAAAGCTTAGCCTTTACTAAAGCAATGACCCAGATATTTCTTTATACGTCTCCCTTCTATTCCTCATCTGTTCTCGATTGTCCTAATGTCCACATAAGCAGTCCCACAGCAACCAAAAGCATCCATTTTGACTCTAACACCTCTCTTCTCCCCCCCCACCCCCCACCTCAAAAATAAAATCCCCTGACGGTGATCATCAACTAATCCGCCTCGTGCAACGCAACTGGTGCGACACACCCCCCACCCCCCTGGCCACTGTTCTCCAGATGGTTCCTTCCTGTGTTTCTATTGTTTGGATGATGGATCTACTGTGGGGTAAGAGTGCTGACTCCATGCTGACCAGCGCTCACTCACTGACTACTCACTCACCCACCCCTCCTGAAGGCCCATCCACCCCTCCCGCCCGGCCGCCACACTCGTGCCTCTCCGCTGCCGATTATTCCCCACCTCCAGAACAGACTTCACCGCCTCACAGAACCCCTCCCACATTCCCCAGCCCCTCCCAGCCCCCATCCTCCCTTCTCCTCCTCTACCCCACCCTCCATCCCACCTGCCTCCAATGCCACGTCTCTCTCTCTCTTTCTCTTTCTCTTTCGCTCTCTCTCTCTCTCTCTCTCTCTCTCTCTCTCTCTCTCTCTCTCTCTCTCTCTCTCTCTCTCTCTCTCTCTCTCTCTCTCTCTCCACTGGCCAGGTTTGTGATGGATAGCATTTCCATCCCCTCTTAAGGTGTCTTTCGTCACTGACCAGCTCTCCCCATCCCTCTCCATCTCCCACCTCTCCACCTCTCCCCTCCCCCACCCCCCCACTCCCTCCAAGTCAAACCCCTGCCAGATCTGCATGACGCAGCAGAAACTGGATGGTTGTGAAGGAGAGGAGAGGGGAGGGGAGGGGAAGGAGGGAGCAGCCAAAGACTAGAGTGGAGAGCTCCAGCCAGCTCCGCTGCATTGTTCTCCCGTTCCCCCGTGGTCATCGCGCAGGGTCATCTACAGTTTACCACCCCGGCTACACAAACTACATGATGGATCTATTTCCTGTTCCCTTCCCTCTCACTCCTCGTATGTCTTTCTTTGGGCCTGTCTGTCCATTGCTTTCTCAATACGAAATGGAATAGGAGGAGTAGGAGGAGGAAGAGAAGAAAGATGAAGGGAGATGGATGAAGGACAAGAAAAGTGGTCCAAATGGAAGGGTTTAAGGGAGGGAAAATCTCACTATTATGCCTGTGATTTGTGTTAAACTTAGATTTGGGGAGGCTCTTCATCAATATTACATCTCTCCCTAACGTTAGACAGGCCCCTCAGTAGCGGCATAAAATATTAACTCCCTGTGCAAAGATTTTGATTCAACATGGGGCTAGTTATGAAAAAAGAAGGTGAAAGCTGGATGAATTTTTAAGCGCACCGTCTGCCGGCCAATGAAGGATCACATCCTTTTCCCCCTTACTGTAACCCTTGCTGCCCTGCCAAAAAAAGGAAGCCATTCATTGGTCAGGTATTATTGTGATATCCGCAACTGCACTGATAGAAATGCTATTTGTATCGGCTAATATGGGAAGCTGCAGTCTACCTGACAGTCATTCAACTCACAACCTTTCATCATTTTCTGCATTCTAATATATCTGGAGTGAGAGGTAAAGTATGAAAGGTATGGAAATGATAGGAGGAAAAGTGTCATTTTGATGTAGAGTTAGCTTAGATAAAAACAGACTCAAAAAGCATACAAAGCTGGCCCTACTACTAGAACCAGAGGAGCAGTTGGAATCGACAAGAGGTTGTCAACAACATTTTTTGAGTGATTTTTGAGACATTTTATTTTTCTGACAAGCCCTGGGCAGGTAGTGGGAGTGATGGTTTTCATTCATCACTCATCCGCAAGAGAGTTGAAAAGCTCGGAAAGCCTCTAATGTAAATTGCAAATCAAGGTCTCAGTCAAGCGGCCCTTTATTTATTTACCCGTCGCAGCTCTATTTAAATGAAACGGGAATGAAATGGACAAAACAGCTGAGGAACATGATATGGCAGCCTAGTATTTCTCCTCAGTAGTGCAGAGCTTATGCCAGATGGTAAGAAGCTATTATTTTGCATGCCTCACAGTCGGCTGCCCGTTACAAATGACTGTGGCTCTGTCTGTCCAGGGTGGCTGTGGAGGGTGGTCTAGCTTGTGTGTATTTGTGTGTGTGCGTGTGCGTGTGTGCCTGAGAGTTTGTGTGCGTGAGTTGGTGTGTTAGTAATTTGGCGATTTTGCGTGTGTGTGTGTGTGCATGTGTGTGTGTGCATGTGTGTGTGTGCATGTGTGTGTGTGTGTGTGTGTGTGTGTGTGTGTGTGTGTGTGTTTGTGTGTGTGTGTGTGTGTGTGTGTGTGTTTGTACGTGTGTGTATGTTTGTGCGCGTGTGCGTGTGTGTGTGTGTGCGTGTGTGTGCGTTTGTGTGTATGTGTGTGTGTGTGTGTGTGTGTGTGTGTGTGTGTGTGTGTGTGTGTGTGTGTGTGTGTGTGTGTGTGTGTGTGTGTGTGTGTGTGTGTGTGTGTGTGTGTGTGTGTGTGTCCCAGCCCCATATGCTCCGCACCTCCTAGACCCTACATGTGGTCCTGACACTGCATACGTCCACAGCCCAGCAGATCTAACCCTTTCAAAGAGAATGCCAGCACCGCATTCGCCAGCTGTCTGCCACTAAAAACAAAGCTGAGGGATTAGATTTTGTCGAGTTGAAAACTTAACTTTTTACTACAGTGTGTGGAACTCAAAATACATTTTAATGTGTCGGATAAAGCGTTTACTAGCGCTTGAGTGACACACTGACAAGCTTAGAGGCCTGCCATTCTGCAGGGACGTTTATGAGACCCAATATATCTTATAAACATTTGTCACATAACTGCGAAGAGATCCATAGGCGCAGCCATGGGCAGTTTACAGGGATGACGTGAAGAAATTAAGCACGAAAACTGAGTAAGAGTTATAATAATTTGAATGTGCCAGGGTGAGAAGGGAGAAAGGGAGAATATGTGTGTGCATACACAACGATTAAAAAGATTAGAAAGAGGAGAGGGCGGGCGGCGGTTGTGTCTGCCATACTAAGTAGCGCTGTGCCGCTTTTTAGCCAGGAGCTATTTTATATTTTGATGCTTTTTTGCCACATGGCCTTCGATATTAATGAGTTGGCCTCAAGCGCAAATGAGCATGACATCCTAATGAACAGTGTCTGTTTCAGCGATCGCTCTGAAACCTCTAATTGCAGCCTGGTAGACACCCAGGATTTTGCTTTCCCCCCATTAACCATGAATGTGTCAGAAAACGCTGGAATGTTCTTTTTTTGTCACTTTAGTCTTTTTCTGTTCAGTTATTTTTCTTTTACCCTTCATTACATAAATGGCAAGGATAGGCGTGGAATGTAAAAAAATCGTGTTTATAACACAATGCCTAATAATTCCTTCAACTTATTCTCACCTGTAGCTTTCTCACATTAGCCTCGAAATGTGCAAAACACAGATTCATAATAATCACTTAACGTTGTAATGCAAATTTGGAATGTATGAATTATACATAAAATAAGATCAACAGAATACATTAATATAAGCAGAGAACCCTGGACAGGATTCTGGTATTTGTCTCATCTTGTTATGACCACCCTGTTTCATTATCTATTTGGGAAATTATTTTGGGGGTAAGAGGTAGCTCTGATTAAATGGATTTGAATGGTTATAAGGTGCTTCATTTCATCAGGGTTTATTTAGTCTGAGATCTAATATGCATTTTGGAATATTTCTTATCAAGGGTACAGTATGCTGACAGAATGCATGACAAAACGATTTCCATTACACATTTAGGAGTTTGTGGGTGAATAAATAAATAATAATAATAAAAAAGAAAAATACGAGGGGTGTCCTTTACCTCCTCAATTCATTCACTATATATATAGAGAGCATTCAGCACCCAGTTAAATACTTAAAAATAGAAGTAACAGACGATAGAGTGATAACACCCTTAGGACACCACCATTCTTTACAATATTCATAGTATAGATATATTATATAGTAGGGTGAATCTACGTAAAGGTATCTTCAGTATAAGTTTTTCCCCATGGAATGTACAGTAATGTCTCTTCACCATTTCACCAGATCACAGCCATGAGATGTTCTGGTGGGCACTGTTCTTGTTGCCTGATTATCATAGCTTGCAATCGCGATTCGATCTGGAAGCAACGCCGCCGAAGGTGTTGCGTCACTAGGAGGGCGCAGCCTGGCTACTGTTCTTGTACAGTTTGATTTAAGCACTGGTCAGACATTCCTCTAACTTCACAAAGTGCTGCCCTTAGGAGTCTTTTGCCGCACTTAGTGTGCAGTGACATTGCAGTGCTTTCCTCTCAAGGTAACTAGAACCTCCTAAACCGTCGACCCATTTACTTCACTCCACCCAAGGCTGGGCATGTTAAAAGGGCACGGTCTAGAAGCATATGCCTGCTTCTTCAAGATGGCAGACGCACTGTGTCGGGCCTGTGAGGAAGATTGAGAGTGACATGGTCCTCATTGGACACGGCGGCAGATCCAGCACTTTGGAAAGCCAATTTCCATTTCACTAGAGCGGCCCAGCCCCTAGCCCAGCGTGGTGCCACACAGCGGAGATCAATGAAAGGTTGTTTTTTGTCCTCTGCCACGCTCCCACACCCGCCTCCCCCCCAAAAAAAACAGCTCAAGGGCAGGCGGGCACGTTTCGGAAGGTTGGCTGTCAAATCTGTTTGCTAACAATCAAAGTTAAAACCAAAGTCAGCTTTGCTGTCAATTGCTTCACGTGTACTCTAGACATACAAAAGAAATCGAAATGACGTTTCGAAGTCTTCCATGTGCAGACGAGATGGGACAAGCATTGAAGTGTGAAGCAGGACCACATTATTATTTTATTCATTCTTTATTTTATTTTTATTTGATTCTTTAATGTTCACAGGTGTGGAAACTTGTCTTCAGTTTCACCATTGTAAAAGACATATAGTTACACATTACACATTAAAAGACATTACACATTTAAGACAGACACTCCATTCCACGCAAGAACAGTCCGGGAAACCACTCCAGTAAATGCATTTATTACATTTATTACAAGCACCACAGTGAATAGCCTATGTTCCAACCTACTGTAAGTGCAGAGACACAACAATAGCATCACCTACAGTAATTCCTACTCTAGCGATAAATAGAATTGAAAGCAATGAATAAAATGTAATAATGACCCATTACTCTTCCCTTATTACACATATTACTCTTCCCGTATTAGTGTGTGGCATTGGGAAGGCATTTTGAGCTGTAGCTTACAGTATTTTTGGCCTCTGCCTGTCCAAACTGTACTACCAGTGATGATGCACAAAGTTTCACTTCTCATAGAAGTCTGGACAGGCATACTTGTCAGAACATGTCAAGTTCTAATAGCATAGGGGACCAATTCCTTTGGAGCAGTTTCCAATAGCTTGATGGGGCGTTTTTAAGACAATGACGCACAAGATCTGTTAGCAGGAAAGTTTGGTCTGATTTATTCTAGCTTCCACCACCTTCATACCAGTTGTATGGTGAAATTTCATGAATGCAAGTTTGACACCCTCTTTGCATCTCCCTCTGAGAAATGGGTTAACATTGTGAATTAGCCAGACCAAATTCTCAAAGAGATTTACAGTCGCGATAGCCAGGCTACAGAACTTTAGCCATCATGGTGAATCCACACCCACTGTTTGATCACAAGGAAAGCTTTGATGAGGCAATAACTTCATTATTTCAGTGTCTTTCCGTGTGAAAGATTGAAGATTAGGTCTCCTTAGATGTGCCTGACTTTCCACTGCCCGCATAAAGACACTTCATCATTCTGTAACTTGAATCTCAGGTGATTTTCTTTAGACATCAGGAATTCAGACAGCGGTGTGTGTTTGCCAAGGCAGGAGGGAAAAATGAGAGCGATGGAGGAAGATGAAGTGGGGTGGCCAGGCCAGGCAAAGCGGGACGAATAGGTGTGTGTGCGTGTGTGTGTGTGTGTGTGCGTGCGTGCATGCGTGTGTGTGCGTGTGTGTGTGGCATTATACACCAGAGGTCAGAGGTCAAATGAATGTTGGGAGCTGTGAGAGTGTGGAGAGTTTGTAATGAGCTGACACCTGATATGCCTCAGTTCATTTCTCCATAGGCCTCCCACACCGTAACGTACCACCCCTCTCTCTCTCTCGCTCTGTCTCGCATAATCCCACACAACATCTCTCTCTCTCTCTCTCTTTCTTTCTCTCTCTCTCTCTCTCTCTCTTTGGACAACTGGCACCCATCTGTCAGACTGTTCCAGCCCCCCCACCCATGCTGTGCTCCTCTGTGTCAGCTCCGTAGGTCCATGACTGAATAATTCATTCACAGATTTCCCCTTCTCCATACTCCAGGCCTCTGTGGCCACTTGTGCGTGGTTCCTGCCTCCCTGCCCTGCCCTTCCCCCACCTGCTCCTCCTTCTCCTCTTCCTCATCCTCCTCCTCCTCCTCATCCTCCTCCACCATGGCTATAGCTATACTCCAACCACCCTGAACTCCCTCCACCGTAACTGCCCCCCCTTTGCCTCCTCCCTGCCTCCCTTCTACCTGCCCCAACCCCCCCACCTCCATCTCCACCTTTATAGCAACACCACCACCATCCACCATGGACACACACCCCACTGTACTTGCTTCCCTCCTTTCCTCTTCCTACCTCCCTCCCTCCTACCATCCTCCCTCCTTCCATCCTCCCTCCTTCTTCACCTTCATACCACCACCTGCAGCCACTCTCTTCCCTGTAACCTCCCCCTTCCATCTTGCTCTTCTTCTCCACCTACGCTCAACTCTGAACAGCACGACTCCCTCACCTCCATTCCTCCTCCTACACCACCTCACCTGCTCTCAACGCCCACCACCAGAGCTGTTTTTTTTTCTGCTGCCTGTTTTCTACCCGGTACAGGTCTTCACGGCACGACTCAGCCGTTGTTTATAGTTTTTCGATTAGCCAAGTATGACATGGCACAGTTTGAAAACCATCCCTCTTTTTTGCTTAGCCGTACCGTTTTCTGCCCGTTTTCTACCCGGTACAGGTCTACACGGCACGACTCAGCCGTTGTTTATTGTTTTTCGATTTGCCAAGTATGACATGGTGACATGGCACAGTTTGAAAACCATCTCTCTTTTTTGCTTAGCCGTACCGAACTGAGTGGTTAGGTCTCTGCCTACTACCCAGAATGCTGTGCGCCAGCTACCCCGCAACAGTGAATACAGAAACAAAAAGGGTGGCCACCCGATGAACTACCGTAGAATTATCTTACACTGTATGTTAAAATTGAAGCGAAAAATAAACATAGTTTGAGTGACAAAATATTTGGATACAACAATGTATAGCCTATTTCACGACTTTGATATCTGTCGTCCATGGTTTGTAATGCAAGCAAAAATCAATCTGACTTAACACCACCACTGAGCTTGACACGGCACAACACGACACAGCCGGGTTATACGTGCAAAAGTGCCTAATGACCGCTCTGTCCATCTCTATACCTCTAACCTGAACTCTGAACACCGAGGCGCTCTCCTCTGTCCTCCTCTGCCACCTCTCCTACCCTCAACTCCGCACTGACTTCCCGTCCACTCTGCCTCCTCCTCCTCCTCCTCCTCCTCCTCTCTTCTTCCTCTTCCACCCTGCCACCCTGTCACTCCCACCCCAGTACGCCCTCAACTCTATCCCCCGTATCACAATTATAGATCCTGGATTCCACTGGTCAGTTCACTTTTATTTGTATTGAAGGGGCCAAGACATGTCAGGATTTCTATGTTCTCAATGACATTCTCATCTGATGGGACAAAATGTCACAAAACATAAAACTTCTCAACCTTCCCGTCAACATAATAATAATAATTGGCAGGGTTATTCCTTTGGTGGGTGTTAAACCTGTAACATATCAGTAATCTACCTAAGGCGTGTTGGTGGGTGTTAAACCTGTAACATATCAGTAATCTACCTAAGGCGTGTTGGTGGGTGTTAAACCTGTAACACAGGGGTGGCCAACCAGTCGGAGACCAAGAGCCACATTTTGTAATGTGTCACAGCAAAGAGCCACATTGGCACACAAACATCACGCGGGCATCATCACCCATCCTTCTCGCACCACAGACCAGCATACACAACAACACATGGGCATGAACATCAACCATCTTTTCCTTTCACACACAGACACAGACACACACACACACACACACACACACACACACACACACACACACACACACACACACACACACACACACACACACACACACACACACACACACACACACACACACACACACACACACACACCGTGCCAGATTGATGTTACACTCCGACTTAATGGCCTGACAACAAGACAATCCTGAATATAAGATGACCCCCCCCCTTTTTTCATTTTTTTTTATTTTTACTGCTTCAATTTTTTGGTGGAAAAGGTTTTTAAAATGTTAAAATATGATAAAAATGTTGTTTTACATAAGAAGACAAGGGTACACAGGTCAAAATTATTTCATAAATTCTTTTATATTTTAATAAAACACGTTTCACAGCATAATTTCCATGAGCACTCTTTATAACAGAGCACGAAGTAACGCGGCCCAAAGATTCTCCGCCTCTTTAAGCTCATTCGGGGGTTAGGCGCACAGGCATCACTTTCTTGCGCACAGATGAGATGATCATTGGATGCCTGACGGCAACACCATCCGAAATTAACAAGGTGGTTCGTCAAATCGCCGTTCATTTTCCACATTAATGTTTCAGCGGCTGCTGAAGGGGAAAAGACCAAGTTTTCTTTTTGAGACTAAACTGAGCGCGGACAAGCGACAAGTCGATTGAAATTGTTTCCCACCTGCACGCTGTCTGCCCGCGCCGCTTTGACAATGGCTGATAAACCAGGGTAGAACATTATTTTTGGCGCTATTTTGTCTATAGCCCGCGAAAATAACACGATTTTAAACCAAAAACATAATTTCACATTCGGGTCAATAGCCATGAACACTCCTCCTAACAGAGCGCAGAGATGACTACGCAGGACAGAGATTCTCGGCACATCTCTGCTCCAGACGCCTTTCTCTTCATATCATTTGCACATTTATAACCGCCATATCCGAGCGATAGAATCTAATATGGACAGCACATTTTGTTGACCTTATTGAGGAGTGATGGCAAAGTCTTTCAGGTTAAAACATTTTTGCCGATATTTTGTTTAGTCAGCGAAAGACGCGGTCACTTTTTAAAGCGCTATTTTTAGAACTTAAATCGCGTCTTGTAGGCTATTTGCAGTAACAAATGTCACACATCAACGTGATCATTCAGGACACATTTAGGCAAGGCCTACTACAGTACCAAGACCACAGGGCACTTATTTGCCATAGTTCTAATCAACTTTGTGTGCGCAATTTCCAATGCATATTGAACACAAACTTGGACATGAACGCAAGAGCCGCAAGACACCAGGCAAAGAGCCGCATGCGGCTCGAGAGCCGCGGGTTAGCCACCTATGCTGTAACATATCAGTAATCTACCTAAGACAACACCGGCTGCTGTGCTATTCACCCATATCATAGCAGAAATGAACTGAACTGAACTGAACTGAACTAAACTGCGCTGAGCTGGGTGGTTGGTCTGGCCAGTCATGACGCCTCCTCAGCCTGCCTGCGCAGGAGTGTCTTCTGTCCCTATAAGAGGGGAAATGGGCTGTGAAAAAGGACCATAATACACCTGGCCCACACAGAGGACATGCACACACACGCACACACCACTAATATTGGAAACACACACACACACACACACACACACACACACACACACACACACACACACACACACACACACACACACACACACACACACACACACACACACACACACACACACACACACACACACACACACAGGGCTGGTGCTAGGCATAGGCAGACAAGGTGGTCGTCTAGGGCACTAAATGTCTTGCGTCCCCCATAATTAGAACGGCAAGAGAAATAAAACATTAAACTTAACATTGAATTATTATTCATGGGCACTCAATATTACATATAGATAGGTACTAGATCAGATGTGCTTGATAAGATGTACAACGTTATGTTTACATATGCCAATTTCTAAATGGCCAAAAAGTAAATTGGTTGCTCGCCTAGGACACCAAATTGACTAGAACAGGCCCTGCACACACACACACACACACACACACACACACACACACACACACACACACACACACACACACACACACACACACACACACACACACACACACAGACACACACACACACACACACACACACACACACACACACACACACACACACACACACACACACACACACACACACACACACGCACACACTGACACACACTGACACACACTGACACACATGCACAGGGTGGAGTGGTGAGTTTTCAGTCTGGCCACTCACTTACTCTTTCACTCTCTGACATACACACACTGCCACCTCCAGGGGTCAAGGCACCCTGGCTCCCTAGTCTAATGTGTGTGTGTGTGTGTGCGTGCGTGCGTGCGTGTGTGCATGCGTGCGTGTTGTCTGTTTGAAGAGAGATGAGACAAGAGTTGTCATCCGCCCATCCACCCATTGACTTGCTGCGTGCTGCTGGCTTGCTCTCGCATGCACTGATTTAGCCAGTCAATCATTCATCCAGTCACGCGGTGGTTTGGCTTGTTCACGCACACTTGGTTATGCGCTCACGCTTGTTCATGCTTAGCAGTTCTTAGCGGCTTGGCTCAATCTCCTGGTCACTCGGGCGGTCATTCCTAAACAGCCGCCGGTCTTGATGCAATCACTCATTCACTTGCTCCTTCACTAAGCAAGACCCTCAGTCACGTGCTCATTTACACCTCTCACTCACTCACTCACTCACTCACTCACTCACTCACTCACTCACTCACTCACTCACTCACTCACTCACTCACTCACTCACTCACTCACTCACTCACTCACTCACTCACTCACTCACTCACTCACTCACTCACTCACTCACTCACTCACTCAATCACACACTTACTCACTCAGTCAAAATAACTTATTCACTCACTCACCCACTCACTCACTCAGACACACACACACACACACACGCACGCACACGCACGCGCGCACAC
Source organism: Engraulis encrasicolus (assembly GCF_034702125.1). NCBI lineage: Eukaryota > Metazoa > Chordata > Actinopteri > Clupeiformes > Engraulidae > Engraulis > Engraulis encrasicolus. Next base: position 2,092,374 of record NC_085880.1, read on the forward strand.
ACGCACACACACACGCACACAAACGCACACAAGCGCACACACACACATTGGTGCTTTTATTGGGATCTCACCATAAAGCCAGCACTACAAATCCAAATAATGGAAGCAAATTTCACTCACTCACTCACTCACTCACTCACTCACTCACTCACTCACTCACTCACTCACTCACTCACTCACTCACTCACTCACTCACTCACTCACTCACAGAGCCTTTCAGTCCCTCTTTCACTC
>NC_085880.1:2097607-2100107 GCF_034702125.1 Engraulis encrasicolus
TAGCAAAAAGGCTTATTACTCCAGAGAAGCCAGGCGAAGTGGCAGGTGGGTGTATAGCCAAGGCGACTACCTTAAGTATAAAGCGCTGATGGAAACCGATGGGTAGGCGCAACATGCTGTCTGGATGCTGCCAGATGGCCACAGGTGAGGGCTTTCTACTTGGCACTGCACTGCTATGTTGCAGAAAGGAAACTGGAGCTGAAGATGGCCACATGTACTGTACAGTTACAGTCAGTCTCCTGGCTAGCTTGAACCTCCATTGCTGTCAGTATGCAGTGGCTGTTTTTTTGTTTTTTTAAGGTGGCAGTACTGTAGGCCTTGAGCATTGGAATTTGGGCACATGTTGAGCACAGTTTCTATTTCTCTTTCTCTTTCAGACGCTGTCTCTTTTTCCACCTCTTTTTCTCTCCCCAGTAATGCAGTCTACTTTCTGGTCAAGTAATCACCTGAATGCCTCCCCGTCACACACACACACACACACACACACACACACACACACACACACACACACACACACACACACACACACACACACACACACACACACACACACACACACACACACACACACACACACACACACACACACACACACACACACACACACACACACACACACACAGACACACAGACACACAAACGCATGCACGCACACACACACATACGTATACCCACACAATTTGCTCCCCGGCTCCCCAAAGTTTCTCGATGATTGTAATGAGACGTTTTTCCCTGAAACGGTTGCAGATGGTGGGAAATTACCTTAAGTGTGACTGGCAGCTCGGCAGAGCCGGGACAGGTGGGCAAAGCTGACCTCCTCACTCGCATCGCCTCCCCACGCCACGCTACCTTAAAATTGTTATGTCTTCACTGCGGCTGAAAAAGGCAAAAAAAAACCCTCAAAAAAGCAGAGGAGGTGGGGTTTCTTTGGAACAGGGGGTCATTTTTCATTTCATCTGTCACATATCCATCTTAACATCATGGTGGCGGAGGAGAGGTGGGTGAGCGCCTTTCTATTCCAGTTGCCTTAAGAGGGCATCACAAGCCAAGGCGATTTCAGCACCTGTTTAAAACACCTACCACGCTGTCAATCTCACCTACCCTACGAAGCTAGAGGCATAGGAAACATGAAGAGTCGAAATTCAAGGTGTGTGTGTGTGTGTGTGTGTGTGTGTGTGTGTGTGTGTGTGTGCGTGTGTGCGTGTGTGCGTGTGTGTGTGTGCGTGTGTGTGTGTGTGTGCGTGTGTGTGTGCGTGTGTGTGTGCGTGTGTGTGTGCGTGTGCGTGTGTGTGCGTGTGCGTGTGCGTGTGTGTGTGTGTGTGTGTGTGTGTGTGTGTGTGTGTGTGTGTGTGTGTGTGTGTGTGTGTGTTTGAGTTTGAGTGTGCGCACGTGCGTTTTTGATATGCAAGGTAGTGTATGTATATGGGTGCATGTGTGTCTATGTGCGTTAATATGCATATTTGTGTATGTGTGTGTGCATGTGCGTGAGTGCTAGTGGTGTGCATTGGCACTGCCCTCACGATTCGATTCGATTCGATTCCGTTCAATTCTACAATGCATTGCAAAGCATTACATTTCTACTGAAAGCAAAGCAAATTTTGCATCAGTCATGATGAGGCAATACAAGTAGTCAGATACTGAGCAACATTTTATGGGCTGTTTTCTGTATCAGTCTTGCAGTCTTGCTTTTATTTAATTTAACATTAATTTGCCTGAAATATCCACGGAAGTAATTGAAACTTAAAATTGCTGCATCGATTATGGATCTTGCGGCATTGAATTGAATTGTCCATGCCTTTGCATTGCATTGCATTGCTGAATCGATTATTGTTGACACCACTAGTGAGTGTGTGTGTGTGTGTGCGGTTGTGTTTGAGTGTGTATGTTGTTGCTTGCCTGTGGGTGACATGCTTGTATACAAGAGAAAGGCACAAACAGTTGGTTTTAAGAAGCCCTAATTATTCTTTCATACCTCCATAATTATGTGAAGGAAAAACAACAGAATTGGGAGCTCTTAGAGAGTGACTGATAGACAGTGAGAGAGGTGAGAGAGCTAGAACGAGTGGACTTGCTTCACAACACAAGCTGAAGACTGAAGAATAGGTTGGAATGAAGGAGTGGGGAAAGATGTACGAAGGAACAAACGCATGTAATGAGAACATGGAAGCAGTCTGTGGCAGATTCGCACACGTTTTCTCCTTTGCCTGCACGTTTGGAGTTTGAGCAGCACGCGAGTTGTACACGTTGTAGCACAGGGGGTTTATACGGTGAGAAGTGTCCCTATTCAAATGTACCTGTTGAATATTGATGGCACGCTGTTTCTTCCCCTCCCCCTCTCCCTCTGCCTTTGTCAGCGCAGGTGACGTCTTCAGCGATCTGACGAGGATAAAAAAAGCTTTTCATCAAGACCTTTATTGTCATGCAGCATCTCCAAGTGCAATATGGGAAACGTTACACCCTAGATGCAATCTGCTGAAAGGGGAAATATGGCTGTTTTTTT
>NC_085880.1:2105107-2145107 GCF_034702125.1 Engraulis encrasicolus
CACACACACACACACACACACACACACACACACACACACACACACACACACACACACACACACACACACACACACACACACACACACACACACACTACACATATTCATGAGGACACATATACCATATCGCCTCGCTGCCCTGTTCTGATTACAGACATGTGGCCTTGACTCACGATTAAGGAAATGACAGATTAATTGGGCTGCCAATCATCCGCCACCTAGCCTCTTTGTCTCCGAGATTGACACGCAGAGGTGAAAGCAAGGAAGATAGTTTTTCAATTTTTTTCCTTCTTCTCCTGATGACATGCAGACATATTCATGGTTGGCTAGCCGCTATCGGAGGCTCTCTGACAGAGGTGATGTGGTTTATCACAGCTTGCTAGGCATGGAGGGGAGGGGGGGAAATTATACAGCCCCTGCCGAGAGTTGAAAAAACAAGCTTTTTAGCATGCCCCCGCTTACGGCTTTGGCAGCGGGGGAAAAAAAAAAGTGTGAGCTTTTTTAATTTATTCCGATCGGTTGAGTCTCAAGGAGTGCATAATGCGGAGTCCGTGTAATGACAGGGATAGTTTCTTGCGCCTCGTATTCGGGTGTCTAAAATGCCTCTTTTTATTATTTTTGGGTCACTACCACATGTGCTGCATTGGCATGTTTTTTTTCTCTCTCCACCATCTGACTTTACTCATCCCATTCATCGTATTTATCTTTGCAAATATTGTAGGCATTATTACCCCTAAAGTTTAATTCATTTCCACTTATTTTACGAATGGCCACCATTTTGTAAAATACAGCCACCATTTTCTCTCTATACTGTACCTGGTTCGGATTACGTGGCTCAGCCCCGCCCCGTATGTATAAAACCCCTGGTCAAGGTATGCATAACACACTCTCTATTCCCCTAAGGCCGACGCCCTAGGCCCGAAGCCCACTTCCTCCATCGAGATGTGAGAAGTGCCGGGACACGTCTCCTTGGAGAGACGTCTATTTTAGAAATTATTGAAACTGTAAGTTATCTTGGCCGGTTAACACTACAGCCGATATATTTCTTCCTTCAACCGGTTTTCGTTTGTATTGCATTTGACTTTTGCGGACACTGCTAGGAGAGCAGTGAGTCAGGACCCACGAGGAACCCACGCGCTATAGGATAACTTTTGTATGGACAATTGTTAATCTTTTTACTGGTACCGAACAGGACCTCGCCTAGAGTCCACGGAGACTCGGCTGAGCCTGATTGTCTGTTCCCCAAGAGAGTGGACAGCCGGTACAGTTACTACGCGTGGAGCGGACCTGCGTGCACCCCTTTCCCACTGGACCTTCGCAGGACGGCACCGCAAAGACAATCGGACTACACAACGAAATACCACTTTCCTTTTCCCCGTTCAACGAAGCAAGACTTTTTGGACATATCACAGCCTCGCGCCGGAACCGCGTGGTATCGCTCGGACCCCAGACAGTAGCCTACCCGAGCAGCTTGGAGAACAAAGGAAACTCGCGCGCACAGCGACGCGCACACCCACCTCGCCCGAGAGATCAAAGGAATTCTCTCTCTTCCTACCAAGGATAACGAGTAAGCACTGAAATTGGGCAAAGATACGCAGTTAGAACTGTTACATAGCTTTGAGGAGTTGTGTTTAAATATCCACACTTGTAGAGTGTGATATATTTTATTTTGGGTTATTTTGTTCTATCTGTTCTTTCTTTTCTTTCTCTCTTTCTCCCCTCTCATCACCACAAATAGCCACACGCTATTCTTAGTTTACATTAGTTGCAATATTGCCATAGGCCATACTTGCACCCACATGTAAATTACCCACTCACAGAGATACACGTACCAGTGTTTTAACCCATAGAGTTATCGAGTTGAGGACGTAAGCTATTGTCGGAAAAGCGCGCCAAGCGCTCCTTTTCCCCTCCCCCCACACATACTGTAAAGCCTTTAGACAAAGGACAGTATTCTCTGATTAGGTTGAATTCTATCTTGAAGATAAGTTCCCGCTTTATCAGCCGAAAGCTTAACGCCCCTCCTCGTATCTCATATTTCGGTCCTGCGCGCTGCGCAGAATCATTTGAACCATAGTTCATAGAACATACATCTCTCTCTCTCTCTCCTCCCACCGCTCGGCACACGCGGTAATAGAGGTGCGCGGCGCTCACAGAAAGCGCTCGCCCCTCCTCTCTCTCTCTCTTTCTCTCTCTCGCATAGCGTACACACACACACACACACACACACACACTGAGCGCATCCTCTCATACCCCGTGTATATATTGTATATTTTACCTAAGTTCTTATGCCCTGCAAGTCACATTGACTGTATCAGTGTTATGACCGGACGATGCTTTTACAATAAATGTACATTGTGGTGAACTGTGTTTGTCTTATTTGAACAATTTCTACGAAGTCAACCAGAAAAGAATTCACACAAAACCTTCAGATTATTTGTCAATAATGGTCATGATTTTATGAGACGGTCATGAACCGTGTTTTATGCAATCATTAATTAGACAATTGACGATTCCATAAGTACACACCTACACATTATTGATACCCAGCGTGAAGAGTTTAACACACTCTTCATGCATCATTTCTTATACTCCTATTCCTCACATATAGTAATAACACATTACATATTTGGAACTGTATAAGAATTGTATACTTATTAATGTAATTATAATTACATTTACTGTACTTCCCTTACATTTAACGTCGTACCCATTAATTGTAGTTGACCCTACATATTTTGGTGCCCGTGTGTGAGGAAGAATAGTCCCCGTAGCCATAAATGTTAGTTTACCTACATATTTTGGTGCCCTTGCGTGAGGAAGAATATTCCTCACGTCCAATAAATGTGGGATTACCCCTACAATATGTATCTTCCCTGCCTTGCCTTGCCTTATATCTCTCTCTCTCTCTCATATAAACATCAGATCCTCATCATTAAGTATTTTAGTGCGTTATGTGATGTAATATTCACTCTTACATGAGTGGACCACTTTCAATTTTCAACCTTTTCTGGATAAAACCTTCTCTCTGGTTCTGACTTCCCAATCATTTCTACGACCCCCCCCACCCCCGCCTGCGGGCCTGAGCTCCAGAGCTCCCGAGCTACACACACACACACACACACACACACACACACACACACACACACACACACACACACACACACACACACACACACACACACACACACACACACACACACACACACACACACACACACACTACACATATCCATCCTTCCTTTTAGTGCTCCATCAAAACTACAAAGGGCCTCAGGGAGGTCCGACCGTCTCCAATTTGGAGCGGAGGGCCGAGACGAGTTGCTTGCAGGCTGGCTTCATGACTTTCTTTCTTTTTTTTTCATAATAGATTGGACTTAAATAATCGCCCTCAACGGGGGGTAACGTGATCAATTGAATTTCATCAGTCCCAGGATCAATTTGACTCCGTAGTACCGTCCGTCCGCTGCTATTGATTGGAGAACGTTTCACTCACCACCACCACCAAAACCAACCAGCGTGCTACTTTGGGTTAGGTGGAGGCAGTGATTATTTCAATTTTATCTGCGTTTGAGGGATATGAAGATGTTAAATATGTCAGCGTTCAAAGTCCCTCATTGATCAACCACATTAACAATTCATGCAACTGTTTGCTGTTAAATTGTTGTTCAGTGTCTTGGCTTGTAGCTGCTAAATAAGTAATCTTACTTACAAAAGGACAGAATTGGCTTAAAAGCTCTACCAGGTTATTCGGAGAGCATGCGGTACTGATCATTTCCATTTTTCCAACAAGTTTGATATTTCCAGTTGTCTAAGTCAGTGTTTCCCAACCACTGTGCCGCGGCACACTAGTGTGCCGTGAGAGATCGTCAGGTGTGCCGTGGGAAATTCTTGATTTTTTATTTTATTTTTTTAAACGAATTCATTATTATCAGCTAATAATAGCTATGTCATTATCTACTACGTCTTTTGTTGCATATTAAAAGAAGATGACAGAAGTCATACATGTAATTTCAGTTGTCTGTCAGGTAAGACTCATACACTGAATAGTAATATGAGTAACTCGTAGGATTTCACTCATCCGATCTCATTCAGTATGTATGCTCTGCTCAGATATGACCCACGCTTATGTGTTTTCTGCTGGGATGTGTGTGTGTGTGTTTGCGCACGTATGTGTGTGCGCGCGTGTGTGTGTGTGTGTGTGTGTGCGCGTGTGTGTGCGCGTGTGTGTGCGTGCGTGTGTTTGTGTGTTTGAACTGTGAGAAGCGCACACACACAGGCACGCACACACACATATACATCACGGTTTGCTATCATATTAATTTGTATAGGTGTGTGGGTGAGTGTGCGTGTGTGCGTGCGTGCGCGCGCGCATGAGCAACAGGTAGACATGTCTGTCAGCCCTTTGCTATATGTTTGACCGTGTGTGTAGCCGTCTTCTATATACTTGCCTGTGTGAGCTGTGAGCATGTGTGTAGCAGTGTGGTATATGCTACACGTTTGCTTGTGTTAGCTGTGAGCGTGTGTGTAGCAGTGTGGTATATGCTACATGTTTGCTTGTGTTACCTGTGAGCGTGTGTGTAGCAGTGTGGTATATGCTACATGTTTGCTTGTGTTAGCTGTGAGCGTGTGTGTACCGGTGTGCTATATGCAACATGTTTGCTTGTGTTAGCTGCGAGCGCGTGTGTAGGCGTGTGGGTGGGGCCGTCCATATTGAGCGCTGCTGTAATTATCCCAGGGTGGTGCGGTGTCAGAGGCTGCTGTGTCGATGCTAATGATCACTGCCTTCCCCTCCTCCTCCTCCTCCTCCTCCTCCAGGCCTTTGATGTCCTCTATATCCACCTACCAGTGCTGTGCAAAGGCAAAGTGTAGTAACTACATTCTGCAACTACTAAACTGAAAATGGTCTTCATACCACCTCCTTATGGATAAAAGATAAAACCTTATGGTCCAAATGTATTCCGTTTGAGAGATACTGCCATGTCAAATTTTCAGTAACTGCAAAATCCAACCTAATACCAAGGCTCTAAAAGCTTTTTTTTCCCTAAGTGTCAATGTTGGCATAGTTCTTCACTTTGCCTTCGTTGGGCAGCGTAGAGTGTAGCGATGGTGGCCATGGCAGCGGCTCACCTCACCTCTTTCCAAACGCTTATGTCTTCTCCTTCTCCACCTCTTCTCCTCCTCCACCTCTTCCTTCACCTCACCTCACCTCTTTCCAAACGCTTTCTCCTCCCCCACCTATTCCTCTTCCTCCACCTCACCTCACCTCTTTGCAAACACTTTCTTCTCCTCCACCTCTTCCTCCTGCTCCTCCTCACCTTACCTCACCTTTTTCCATACGCTTCTCCTCCTCCACCTCACCTCTTTCTAATCACGCTCTCCTCCTCCTGCTCCTCTTCCTCCACCTCACCTCACCTCTTTCTAAACATGCTCTCCTCCTCCTGCTCCTCTTCCTCCACCTCACCTCACCTCTTTCTAAACATGCTCTCCTCCTCCTGCTCCTCTTCCTCCACCTAACTGTTTACTCCCCACCCCCTTCCCTAACTCTAGTTTGACCACCATGTCTGACTTTCTGGCAAACATTCCCTCTCTTTCTCTCTCTCTCTCTCTCTCTCTCTCTCTCTCTCTCTCTCTCTCTCTCTCTCTCTCTCTCTCTCTCTCTCTCTCTCTCTCTCTCTCTCTCTCTCTCTCTCTGAGTCTGTTCTTTGTTCTTTGTTCTCTCTCTTTCCGCCACTCACTCTATGCCTCTCTTCTTGCCAAGCTATGCTATCTTTGCCTGCTCCCTTCATTTCAATCCATCTGTCTCTTCCAGGGTATGTACAGTACATTTCACATCTATAGTTCCCTCTCTCTCTCTCACTCTCCTTCTCTCTCTCACTCTCTTTCTCTTTTTCTCAGCTTAACTCTTTTTTTCTTTTTTGTCTCTCCGGTTTGCTTGTTAACTCCTGCCCTCTGCCCTTTTCTAATTCATTCTCTCAATCTCTCCATCATCCAGTCTACGGCAAACTCTTGACACTCTTGTGATGGTGTTCTCCTTTTTCTCTCTGCCCTTTACGATATCGCTCTTGCTATCTGTCTGTCTGAATTTCTTTCCGTCTCTTGTGCTTTTCCTCTCTCTCCTCTCTCTCCGCTCCATCTCTCTCTCTCTCTCTCTCTCTCTCTCTCTCTCTCTCTCTCTCTCTCTCTCTCTCTCTCTCTCTCTCTCTCTCTCTCTCCCCTTGCTCTGTAAGCATGGTAGCTGCTGCCATAGTCCTCCTCTCCTCTCCTCAGCAGGGCCCTCTGTATCTGTGGATTCCTCTCGGGCCGCGCTGTATGATCGTGACAGGCCGGTCCGTGGCCACTGATACGGTCTGCGGTTGGGCCGAGGCTGAAATATCATGCTCCTCCACTCAAAGGAGTCCCAGCCACAGGGGACATGCACACCACACACACACACTACTCCCTCCCACCCTCCACCATCCATCCACCCATCCACCACCCACCTACCACTATCACTCCCTCCACTGCCTCTATCTCCAACACTCTCCCACCTTTGAAGCAAACCTGCATGGTGGTGGACTGAGTCTTGCAGGCCTGAATATATATGCGTGTGTGCGCGTGTGTATGTTTGTGTCTGTGTGTGCGTGTATGCATGTGTCTGTGTGTCCATATATATATATATATATATATATATATATATTGTGTGTGTGTGTGTGTGTGTGTGTGTGTGTGTGTGTGTGTGTGTGTGTGTGTGTGTGTGTGTGTGTGTGTGTCCGAGATGGGAGATGGACTGATCTTAAAATGCCAAAAAAGGGCTGCGAGTCCCAGGGGCCAGAGCTGAGCTGGGGCCTAAGCTTCTCCTCTGTGGCTGCCAGCCGCTCTGCAGTGCCACTCAGCAGACACAGCCCTCAGTTCTCTACTGCCCTCTTCTCTCTCTACCGGCACACAGTATCTGCTCTTTCATTTACAACTTTGAAATAGGCACGCACACGCACACGCACACGCACACGCACACGCACACGCACACACACACACACACACGCACACGCACACACACACACACACACACACACTAGGACTGGGATTCTGATCCAGCAGATCACGATACGTTTTGATCCACGATTTGATTGGCTTTGATTCGAAATCGATCTTCTGTATTGTTGGTTGTCACTTTAACCCATTTATGCCTAGAATTGTAAGATCGGCTATTAAAACCTATATATCTCAGCCTCCGAAGCACATACAAACATGAAATGCCTTGTTTTGCGAGAAAGATGTGGGAAACTTGGTATGAGAGAGAAAGGTGAGAAAAGACTGGCACTATTTACATGAACAGGCCATGTGTCTGTGCATGTAGCCTATGTGAATGTGGAAGAGAGTTACGGGACGTGGCTGACAAAACAGCGCTCATCTGCAATAGATCGATCCACAAAGTTTTTAATCGATATCACACTTTTCGAACGTGAATCGATATTGAATCGCGATTTGATCTTTTGAACCCAGCCCAGCCCAGCACACACACAAAGTGCATTGTTCGATATCTCTCCATCTCTTTCTCTTCCTCATGCTACTTCTGTCTCCTCCCTCCTTCCCTTCATTTCTCTGAGACGCATTCAAAATGCATGTGAATCGAAGATGGAGAGACAGAGAGGTAGAAAAAGAAATAAAAGAAGAGCATAGAAGTAGCATGAACAGCTTCAAGCATAAACATCTATGCTGATGTATAAAAATGCATACTCTTACACACAAGCTTGCGTAGAGTGCATACGCAGGCACACACGCGTCCACACATGCAATCAGACATAACATCCACACACAATTATGCTACAAAGAGGAGATCAATTATGAGCCATTACAGCAAAGTGAGGTCATGGCATGTTAAATGTTCAATGCGGTAGTAGCAAATGAATAATGGAATAGTTGTAGGCCCATAGTCTAAAAGGCCAGTGTTCGGAAATAGAAACGCGCTTCTCATCGTCTGTGTGGCGTTTAAGGGCTTGACAGGAGTGTGCGACTGAGCAGTCGCTCTGCGCTTGGAGGAAGTGGTGAGCAGGTGGTGGCAGTCATTGTCCATTACAGACAACCGTCTGCTCAGAGTCCTCTTGGCTGTGGTTGATGAAAGTAACTCTAACTTCATGCCAACCACAGAACCACATTCACATGCTTCGCCATTAGACTTCGTGGCCCACCTGACTTCCGCCAGCCATTAGTTTGTGGCCCGATCTAGCTGTGAATGCCAAAAATCCCAAATATAACTGAAAAATAAAAACAGGAATTGACATAGGTTGTTTTGTTTTGTTTAATTTTGTCCTTTGAGTGTGTCAACCTTTATCAAGCTATCAGTCTTTCCTGAAGGATGTCATGTCGAGTCTATACTCCAGACACATGTGGAAAGCTGGTGCATTCTCGCTTAATGTATTATTATATTATGTTAAGTCAGACAACATTTAACTTGTGTGTGAAAATACAGCGTAGTGTTTGAGTAAAGGGAAAAGGAGAGAGAGAGAGAGCACATCACGACTGGAGCAGTTCATTTGTTATGGAGAGAGAGAGAGAGAGAGAGAGAGAGAGAGAGAGAGAGAGAGAGAGAGAGAGAGAGAGAGAGAGAGAGAGAGAGAGAGATGGTTGATTGACTCATCCATAACAGGAATTGATTGACAGTGGATTTGTTGTAATGAAAGCCTGGAAAAGGACAGGTGGTGGAACATTATCGAACACCCTTGAGTTTGTATCTGTGAAGATTGTGTATGATTCATCATGGATATCATTTTAATGATCTGATTATCATTGTTAGTTTGTTCCTGTTTATTACGAGGCATTTGGCCATATAGCGGTCCTTGACCAGATGGAAAATAACAATAGGTGATCAAGTCAAGTCCGCTTTTATTGTCACTTTCTTCATATGCACAAGTTATACAAGGAAATGAAATTACGTTTTCTCTCTATACCATGCCAGGACATAGACATATACAAGACTGATATTTTAAAGTGCAAATGGAATCTATTTGGAATTGCATTTGGACAAGTCGTCTGTGGAGTGTTTTTTGGGCTGCATCCCTTTGTGATTTCTTCTGCCACAAGTCTTGTGTGTTTTTATGCGTGGCGTGTGTGCTTGTGTGCATGCTTCGCAAATGTCTTAACCATTATGCACGTATCTTTAGCCGGCGCTAGACTTTATTAGGACGGCCAAGTGTTCTGAGACTTGTCTCCAGATGTGCAGGCACCGGCTGAAGTTTCACCTCCCGACGCTCACCTCTCCTCTCTGGGAGGATCATACAGCGACTGCACCTTTGGGCCAGAGGAGGAGGAGGAGGAGGAGGAGGAAGAGGAGGTGGATGGTTTGGCTTTCTCCTATCCTGTTACCTCTACACTTCAGTTTTGAGCTAGAGAAGGTGGAGGAAGAGGAGGTGAATAAGGAAGATAAGGAGGTGGAGGAGGAGGAAGATGAGGATGAGATGGAGAAAGAGGTGGAGGAGGAAGAGAGAGAAGAAGAAGAAGAAGAGAAGGAGGAGGAAGAGTAGGAGCAGGAGGAAGATAAGAAGGTAGAGGAGGAGGACGATGAGGAGAAAGAGGTGGAGGTAGTGGTGTTTGACGGTTGGCCCTCTGCCTCCTCTCCTGTTACCCGTGCATGAATTCTCAGTCCAGACAGAATTGGTTCACCGTCACCGTGTTCAGGATCACGCACGCCTGGCACGCTGAAGTTACTTTACAGACATCTCAGTCACGGAGTGCTGCTAAATGCTTGTTATTACGGGCACACGTAGTTCTGGACCCGTCACTGTTCGTGACTCTGTTCACAATAGCTCAACTCCAAGATTCATGTATTTCTTCTCCAACACATGAGAATGGCTCACAGGAGGTATTGTGGACATGTTGTGTACGTGTGAAACACATTATGTTTTTCTCGCATATTGACTCGCTGATCACTCCTGAGTGTTGCTCCCAAGACAGGGAGGAGAAGGTGATTCATCGCATAATGTAGACTAGTTCATGGAGTTCTGGAACTGTCGGGTGTGTGTGTGTGCGCTTGCGTTTGTGTGTGTGACTGTTTGTCCGTCTGTCTCCATTTCTCACACAAGGCCACAGGTATTGAAACAAGGTTGTGTACTTTACATGTAAATGTGCACATCTTTTTCAGATCTTGTCATCTCTTTGTCTACCAGAGCTGAACATTACACCCCTTCATATACAAGATACAAGATGTACAAGATATCGATTGTCATGTCCTCGTGAATTCAAGAATTCATAAGTAATGGAAAGTTTTCTTTTTTTCTTTTGAGACAGGGAAGGTGATTTGATGCTTGTTTGTGAAGTTCAGGACCCACCTCTGGGTCTTCATCAAAGCTAGTGACGCACGCCTGGATTCACGTTATTTATTTATATATTTGTTCTTTTCTTTACAGAAGACAATTGGTATTGAGCCCAGCTTCTGTACATGTTTAACACATGTGCTTTAAAGGTACACTGCGTAAGATTTTTAGTTGTTTATTTTCCATGCTACCCATTCACTATTGTTACCTATTTCATGAATACTTACCACCACCATCAAACTCAAAGTATTCATTATGACTGGAAAAATTGCACTTTTCATACATGAAAAAGGGGATCTTCTCCATAGACCGCCATTGTAAATTTCTGGAAATGGCCATCTTTAGCTGCAAAATGACTGTACTTAGGCCATACTAGAAAATATTAGTTAATTACTTAGTAAACTTTCATGAAAAGATCAAATTTGGCAATAGGCAACCCAGTTTCAATGAGCAGCATAGTTGCAGTACCTCTTTTTACCATTTCCTGCACAGTGTACCTTTTAATTATGGAGGGACATTGCGTTTTCTTGTGTCTTGACTCATCCGTCTCTCCTGAGTGGGGGCTGTTGCCTCAGTAGAGTGGGCAAGCTGATTCAATACAAACTCGTTGACCACTAGTCTCAAGTGTTTGTTGCCCTGATGGGTTAGGAAATGTGATTCAACGATTCAGTGTAATCCATGCAGTGCCATTACTCTGAGTCTCTGACTTTCTGCTATCTGTTTCGACGGTCAAAGATTGCATGGTGTTTGCACATCAAGGCCAGAGGTATTGAGGAAACAGTGCGAAGAAACGCATAATGGAGAAGCATCGTGTTTCCTCGCCTATTGACTTGTCAACCACTCCCGATTGGTGTTACCTCAGGGGGATGGGGAGGACTTTTTGATGTTAAATGCAACACCACGGGAAGTCATGGGTAAGCTCTTAGGTCGTCAGACTTGAATCCTTAAGGTTGCTGGTTCCACTCCCGACCCGCCAGGTTGGTGGGGGGAGTAATTAACCAGTGCTCTCCCCATGACTGAGGTACCCTGAGCATGGTACCGTCCCGCCGCACTGCTCCCTTGGGGCGCCATTGGGTGTTGCCCCCTTGCACGGGTGAGGAATAAATGCAATTTCGTTGCCTGTAGTGTGCAGTGAACACTTGTCTGCTGTTGAGTGCTGTGTCACAATGACAATGGGAGTTGGAGGAGTTTTCCAGTTGGGCTTTCTTCAACACCATGTAAAACTTCACTGATGGTGAGGTCCAACTGCAAGTCTCATTCAGCCAGATATATGTTGTTTCCACTTGAGGTCTTGAACTCAGTGTGCACATTTGTATTAAATGCCAAACACATGTACACTATTAACGCATTGAGCACTGTGATTTTTGACATCTTCACCTGTCCCTCCTACTCATCATTGATGTTACCCGACTGGGTTAAGGAGAATTATTTCATGTGAAACATATTTTACACTTGCAGGAGGAGAGAAGTGCCGCACACTCTCGAGTTGTATAAACATTTTTTTAATGTGACAATGTTTCGGCCTGTCTGCCTTCCTCAGGTCATGTATTTTAGCATAGTTTTTATATACATACCATTCTTTTTATTCCATTTTTATTTTTTATTTTTATTTTATTTTATTATTTTTTTTATTTTTATTTATTTTTGCTTCAACAAGGAATGCGCAATTTCGTTGTGCTTGTCACAATGACAAATAAAAGATATTGTATTGTATTGTATTGTATTGTATTGTATTTTGCACTACATATTTCTGGACCTTTGGCTTTTTGCATTTCTCCGTACTCAGTCACCCATGCTCAGGTACAGTATGTTCGCCACATGAGGCCCTTGGTAATGAGACCAGGTTGTAAAACACACGTGTATTAATAATGGACGACCTTTGTGTTTTCTCGCATGTTCACCTGTCACTCACTCTTGAGGGTTGGTATCTGGACAAGGGAATTGCATTCGTTATAGAACGTGACATGCAGTCCATGTACCGTAGTTCTGGACATGTCTTTGTCTCTTATCACAGAGCTCAGTGGAGAGAGTCAGAATAAACCCAGTTCATGTTTTTTTTTTCCCACATGTGGTCAGACATATTGAGAGCAGCTCGAGTACTTTGAAGCACATGTACATTAATAATTGAGGAACATTATGTTTTCTAACATGTGGACTTGTCAAGCATTTGTCATGCACTCCTGTGTGCTGTTACCCCTATGGGCTAGGGACGGCGATTCAACACTACATGCAAGCCATGTAGTTATGCATACTTCTTTCCCACTCTTATTTTATCACAGAGCTCAGCTACAAAAGTCAGAGTAACTTCGATTCATGTTTTTTTCCCCTCACAAAAAAAGGTATTGAGACCAGATTGTGAAACACATGTGCATTAATAATGATGAAGGAACATTGCATTTTTTTTCCAACAATGTTGACTTGTCGAGCACTCCCACCACGTGTTGTAATACCCCAACAGGGTGTGGGAAGGTGATTCGACGCTAAGCGCTAGTGACGGCTCAGCGAGGGGCCGTCTTGAGATGCGTCCCGTGGTGCTGCAATAGGAGACCCCGGCTCGTCCACATATCACACAGTCATCCGTCTGCACCTGCAAGGCCCCGCTGCCGGAGTTTGAGGTTCTGCGAATATTCCCCCGTGCAGTTTCTGAGGAGGTGTGGTGCTGTGATACGCTGTGATGTGCGGCCGGCGGTGGGCTGTGCTGTATTGTGTGAAAGGTGATCGGGTCAGTTTGACCCCCCCTTTCTCCTCGTACTGCACCTCTCCAGTGTGTTCTTGACAATGCAATGCAGGTGGACTACAATAGAACAGTATAATGCAGTATGTGAAAGCCCATTGGGAAACTACAACTCCCATCGTCATTGTGACACAGCACTCCACAGCACACAAGTAATGAACACTGCACACAACGAAATTGCATTTATGCCTCACCCGTGCAAGGGGGCAGCCCTCAATGGCGCCCCTAGGGAGCAGTGCGGCGGGACAGTACCATGCTCCGGGTACCTCAGTCATGGAGGAGGATGGGGGAGAGCATTGGTTGATTACTCCCTCCACCAATCTGGCGGGTCGGGAGTCGAACCGGCGACCTTTGGGCTACAAGTCTGACGCCCTAACCGCTTACCCATGACTGCCCTAAAAGTATGTGCATCACGTGTTTGTTTTGCTTTGAAAATTCCTTCAACAATAAGCCACAATTGTGTCAAAAAGTTACTTACATGTACGTAAAAAAATGTGTTGTTGTCGTCATCATCATCACTATCTTCCCCAGAATCATCATGTCTCTCCACAACATTATATTGCTGCCGGACGTAAATGGCACCCTATTATGGACATCAGATATCAGGGTCTGTTCTGCTCGCCACAATTTCACGCCCACACAATGTTGTCCCCATTCCCAACAGCCACTTATTATAGCCCCTTATCATAGCCAATTTTGTCAACATGGCCATTTTTTATCATCACAACTGTCATCATCATTATCATCATAATCATCTTCCTCTTCCTCTTCTTCGTTTTCCTCCTCCTCCTCCTCCTCCTCCTCATCATCATCGTCATCATCATCATAATCCTCTTCCTCTTCCTCTTCTTCATTTTCCTCCTCCTCCTCCTCCTCCTTCTCCTCCTTCTCATCATCGTCATCGTCATCATCATGACAGATGTCATCATTATTGTCATTAGCCTTCCTCTTCCTCCTCTTCCTCCTCCTCATCTCCTCCTCTGCCTCTTCAGCATGGCAGCACACTCAGCCTACTTTGAGCCAGCGAGTGGCTTCTTGGCGTGGGCCAACTTTTTAGTGTGTGTGCGTGTGCGTGTGCGTGTGCGTGTGCGTGTGCGTGTGCGCGTGTGCGTGTGCGTGTGTGCATCCATGTGCGTGTATATGTGTGCGTGCGTGCGTGCGTGCGTGCGTGCGTGCTTGCGTGCGTGCGTGTGTGTGTGTGTGTGTGTGTGTGTGTGTGTGTGTGTGTGTGTGTGTGTGTGTGTGTGTGTGTGTGTGTGTGTGTGTGTGTGTGTGTGTGTGTGTGTGTTTGTGCGTGCGTGCGTGTGTGTGTGTTTGTGCATGCGTGCGTGCGCGTTTGTGCATGCGTGCGTGTTTGTGTGTGTGTGTGTGAAACTTCCCATCATGCATCCGTGCGCTGGCTGGCTGGGTGATTAATGGCTGCCTGAGCGTGAGCTCAGCTTTGTTCCCATCCCGCCCAGCTCCACCGGCGCTCATTTGATCCCGGGCCGCAAAGCACCGCACCGTGCCGCGCCTCTCAGCACCGCGCCGCCACCACAACTCTGCAGCGCCACCACTCTCCACGACGCTCTGTGCCTCTCAGCTCTCCTCTCTGCTCCCTCTTGCTTTCTTGTTCTGACTCTCACGTTGTCACCGCCTTTCCCTTTTTCTCTCGTTCACCCTACTTTTTTGACTGTTCTTAGTTGTCTATTGGTCTCTCTCGCTCTCTTTCTTTCTCTCTCTCATCCCTCTTTGTCTCTGTTCCCTCCTTTCTCAGGCTTTCATGGCTTTACTTTCCCCCCACTTCCTGTCTCCGTCTGTCAGTCTGTCTGTCTCTCTGCCTCTCTCTCTCTCTCTCTCTCTCTCTCTCTCCCCCTCTCTCTCTCTCTCTCTCTCTCTCTCTCTCTCTCTCTCTCTCTCTCCCTCTCTCTCTCCTCTCTCTCTCTCTCTCTCTCTCTCTCTCTCTCTCTCTCTCTCCCTCTCTCTCTCCATCTCCCTCTCTCTCTCTCTTCCCCTACTCTTCTTTTCACTGCTCCCCTCTCCCTGGTTAGGATTTACAGTATTACTGTGTGTGATGCAATGTGTTGTGCACACAGGCTTGCTGCTGACTGCTGGCTGTAGAGAGGCTTGCTTATGGTTACCTTGGGTGCGGTTGTGAAGGCAGTCTGGGCACTGGAGAGGTTTTGAGGTGTGTGTGTGTGTGTGTGTGTGTGTGTGTGTGTGTGTGTGTGTGTGTGTGTGTGTGTGTGTGTGTGTGTGTGTGTGTGTGTGTGTGTGTGTGTGTGTGTGTGTGTGTGTGTGTGTGTGTGTGTGTGTGTGTGTGTGTGTGTGTGTGTGTGTGTGTGTGTGTGTGTAGGAGGGGGGTGGTGGTGGAGGAGGAGGAGCAGGAGCTGTTCAAAGTATTATTGGGTGGGTCTGAGGTGTGTGTGTGCGTGCGTGCGTGTGTGAGAGAGGTGTGGGTGTGTGTAAGGTGTGTGTGAGCTGTATGAGAGGTGTGTGTGAGGTTTGTGTGTGTAAGGTGTATGTGAGGTTTGGGGGTGGGGGCGGGGTTGGGTGCTTCTGGAGCTGCTCCCAATATTACTGGCGGGGCAGCAGCCACCCAGGGGGTGCTAGAACTGATTACACCATTCCTCTTCCCCTGACAACCCTGGGCCCCAGCCGTGGAAACGTGAAGCGCCGTCTAGAGAGAGACGGGGAGATGGAGCGAGCAACGAGAGAGGTAGATGGGGAGATGGGATGAGGTATAGAGGAGAGAGGGAGGAGATGGGAGGAGAGGGAGAGCAATATCATTAGAATGCTGGAAAGAGGGATACTGTAAGAAGAAGAGACATGGAGGAATGCAGAGGAAATAGAGCAGAGAGAGAGAGAGAGAGAGAGAGAGAGAGAGAGAGAGAGAGAGAGAGAGAGAGAGAGAGAGAGAGAGAGAGAGAGAGAGAGAAAGAGAGAGAGAGAAATCAAGAACTTCAGACACCTTATGGAATGAGAGAGAGTTTCAGGGAGCCTTAATAAAAGTGTCATATGTAATCCGAATAAAATTTGATTGGATTTGTTCTCCACCCGAGATCCGCCCATCCCCTGGCCATTTCTTTTATTCATTTATCGTTATATTAGTAGATTTCCTGTTCCAATACTCATCAGCAGGACAGAACACCCGCAATACCATAGAGTTCTGTAGCGTAATTGAGATGGATGTGTTCCTGTTTCCACCATTCTGGCTGGAATTTTAAAGTGTGTGATTAAAGCCAGCTCTCTCGCTCAAGATTGCTGACTGTTACTTTTTTCTCTAAATGCAAATATTGCCATTAAGTCAACATATGGGGATGCAAATTAATTTCCAAGACAAATGTTGGCTGCAAAAAATGAATAAATGAAATAAAATAAAGAAATATAAAGAAAAGCGCAACCACATCCAGACATCCATATGTTTTTGTTGCACCAGTAAGCCTGGGAATCTCGTCATCTAGCCACTGATGCAGTTCTCCGTCGCACTGAGAACACTGGAGACTCTGTTTAACCGTATATTAGGGTCCGACTGTGTAACTAAATCGCAAGTCTTTTCACTTTGTACTTCAGATGGGTATAGTAAAACAGTGATCATATATTTCAGAGTTGCGACTATCCTTGAAGTCTGTTTTTTTTTTCTTCCTTTATTATTTCATTTTATTTAATGTTATTTAAATCTGTGGTTGATGTAGATATTTTGTTCACACATCCCCCCCTTTCCCGTTCATTTAGCTCATGAAAGCATGTGGGCTCTGTTTTTCTCGTAGCCGAAGATAAAGACGTTTGATCCACGGTTTCAAAGGGCCAGCCATGGCTTTCTGTTGCCTATGTGCAGCAGATTGATAATGAGCAAAATGTCTGTCTCTTTGTCTAAGTGAAATGGCTTTTGGAGGACCAGCAGTAATCCGTCAATAATGCCCTCACCACCAGCTGAGCTTTTTAGGTCAAGTTATCGAAGATGTAAAAGTGTTCTCCAAAGTGTTCTGGACATACGCTATTTACTTTGCTTGCACCCAGCTGGCTGTAGCATTTTGAGGCGGTTAGGTTTCCTTTTATATCCACATTTCAAAAGGAGGAAGTCAAATATTTGACTGTTGTACACCACTTTCAAGGACATGGCTTGAGAGGCAAGAGGGGCATTTGCCCTGCTCTTAGCAGACTGAGAATAAATAGAGGTCTTTAAGCATGAGGGGAAATGGAGGAAAAGAGTGAAGCAAAGAAGGGGAGTTATACAATGTCTGGTCCATCTACAGCAAATCAAGGTCATGGTGGAATTGGAGAAATAGAACTTTAGCAGTCAAAGACTCCTCTATGTGCTGACACTACACAGTGTCAAAAGCAGTGTTACAGAGGACTGAATCGATATCAGGGGCACAAGTCTTGGTTTGAATTGTGTATTGTGATCATGTCCAGTTTTCAAACGTCTGGGTGCCCGAAGGACTGAGTCAATATCTGTGGCATAAGAGGATGTTGGTTTGAGTGGGAATTGTGATAAATGTCCAGCCTGTGGGTGTTTGTTAGCGAAGGTGACGGAATGCAAGACGGAGAACTTTATGAAGTCCTGCCACATAAAGTACAGCATTTTTATCAGCCTATTCATTCACTACACCAGCCGCTCGCCAGGTAGATGAGATGATTCTCTTGTGAAGAGAGAACGGGCAGAAGGACAACACGCCTAGTCAGGTCAAGAGCAATGCAAGTACTTTCTGAGTTCCCGCAAATATGGGAACTCCTCCCACTTTGTCGATGAGCAAACAACCATAAGCAAACCAAGGGAGGCAGGTCAACCGTGCCGTTTGGGAAACGTTAATTGTTGTGCTCTTGGTCAGACCAAGTCTCGAAGAGATTTGAACGTCGATGATAATCAGGCTGCAACATGCCAGGACTTTCTCAACGTTCTCAACTTTTCTGCTTCGTCTTTTTTTTACTGTCTCTGTTGGCTACAACTCGTCAGTCTGCAGCAGACCCGGGGCTTTTTACTGGCCTGCATGGGCTGGAGGAATGACTGACACCTTTGTGTCTGCAGGCCAAGAGTTCTGGATGTTTCTGGAACCCAAGAGCTATGTAAAAAAAGAAACGAAAACTAACCTGGTTTATATTTTCCACCGAGTATATGGCACCTCAACTCTTAACAACCGTATTGTTAAAAAACGGAACTTGGAAAGACTTTTGGGAAGAAACTGCCTCAGATCTGGCTTCTTGTCATCTTGAGTCATTTTTTTGCGTCTTGGCCAGGGTACACTGGAGAGCAAGCTTTGCATTATTTAGATAGGCAATCAGTCAGAGACTCCACTGTGTTTAGTGCTGCCAAGGCGCTAAGCTAAAAATACCGGGGCCCCTGCACATCTCACATCCCCTCCACTTCCCACTTCCCACTTCACAACGCACACGCCACCTCTCCAACCACCAGCCGCCTCACTCTACTCCACCCACAATAATGAAACCTCCTGCTATGGACTCATGAATCTCACTCTGATTCTCTCTCTCTGTCTGTCTCTCTCTTTCTCTCTCCCTCTCTCTCTCTCTCTCTCTCTCTCTCTCTCTCTTCCTCTCTCCCTCTCTCTCTCTCTCTCTCTCTGCCTCTCTCTCTCTTCCTCTCTCTCTCTCTCTCTCTCTCTCTCTCTCTGGTTCCCTCTCCTGACGCCATTGTTACCGTGACGATGATGGCTACGGAATAAATCTACATTTGTTTGAGGCTGAAGCCGGCCTCCTGCCGCACAGGTGTCCTAGATTCTCCGTCACCGCCATCGCCAGCGCTCCAGCCATCATTTACATGATGCAGCACAACAATGATTAGCTTTGATTGGAGGGACAAAAGAGAGTTATGGCAGCGGCACATTGCAAATAATAAGATGCGTATCGCATAACAACGTGGGGATGTTGGAATTGATGCCTTCCCCCAAACAGCACACGTCCAGCCTCTCGCTTCTCATTTTTTTCTGTCTTTTCCTGAAAAAAATGAATGCATAGACGCAAACAAACATGTTAAAAAACAAGAAAAAGGAAATTAAAGTGTAGATGCTACAGGAGCGTAACACATTTGTCCTGGTCGGCTGTCTTGGCAGGCTGAATAACAGTCTACCCACTGCGTCAAATCAGCCTGCTGAAAGGAAAGGATGTTGGGGGAGAAAAAGAAGTCATATATGCAAATGCAAGGTATTATTAATCATCATTTATGGGATTCCAAGTGGCATTACTTTTCCCATCACACAGCTGACAATTTCAAGCCAGTTGCAGCAGTAGGCTGGAGGTGCTTCTAGGAGACTTCACTTATTTGTGCTGCTGTCACAGGATAGGCCAGTGTTTTTTTTAAACCAAATTAAATTTTCTTACAGAAATGTGTTTGCAAAGCATATCCACAGAAACACATTACACGTCGTTATGGACCACAATATATTGCACTATAAATAATGTTTGTAATTATTACAGTGCTCTGAGCTTGCCCGTGTGCATGCATCCCCTAGGATTGGAGGAAACGTAATCCAGTTATCTGAGTTAGAAAAAAAGGGGATGCACACTTTTAGCCAAGGTAGCAAGTAATAGCATTGTGGGCCCTAATTGAATTGTTTTCCTGTATCTGTTGTTCTGTATGGTAGGGCCATAGAGACTTAAAGGAGAATTCCGGCCAGTTTGGATTAATATCCCATCTTGGGTGGACCGAGGGAAAGGGATGAAAGGCAAAACCGCGAGAAATTTTCATGCCTGCTGCGCAAAGTTGTTCAATTGCGCTGTTTTCGGTTAAAACCTGGCCCTTCGGGCACGTAATTGACCTGTTTTAAAGCTCCTAGCGTGCATTAAAACCCTTTTGAACGCTTTGGCCGTGGTGTGTGGGTCCATACAAGTCGATCTAGTGGTTCACATTTCCATTAGGTAGCGTAGGTACGATACAACAGGAGTTTTCGAAAGTGGCGCACCTACCTCTTCCAGCTTCCGCCTTCCAACTACGTCCGCAAAATGGTTCGCCAAAGTGATACTTCATAGTAATCCATTTTATTTTTGTCCACCAAAGACGAGCCACAAGAAACATATTCACATGTTTTCATGCCCTGAGTTGTTATTGTCGCGCAGATTCACTTCTCTGTCACTGAACGCAGTGTAGTGACGTCACGGTGTCACATGACTCCTGGAAGGAACGCCATTCGCTCTTCCAGTTATTATACATAAGCGAGAAAGAGAGGCGCTGTCGTAATATACTGTTTGATATTTTGAGATGGATCCTCCGTTGGGGTAGTTCAATTGAAGAGTTTGGTGGCCATGGTTATCTTTTTCGAACCAGAATATGTTACAGATAAAGAATTATTCCTTCCAGGAGTCATGTGACACCGTGACGTCACTACACTGCGTTCAGTGACAGAGAAGTGAATCTGCGCGACAATAACAACTCAGGGCATGAAAACATGTGAATATGTTTCTTGTGGCTCGTCTTTGGTGGACAAAAATAAAATGGATTACTATGAAGTATCACTTTGGCGAACCATTTTGCGGACGTAGTTGGAAGGCGGAAGCTGGAAGAGGTAGGTGCGCCACTTTCGAAAACTCCTGTTGTATCGTACCTACGCTACCTAATGGAAATGTGAACCACTAGATCGACTTGTATGGACCCACACACCACGGCCAAAGCGTTCAAAAGGGTTTTAATGCACGCTAGGAGCTTTAAAACAGGTCAATTACGTGCCCGAAGGGCCAGGTTTTAACCGAAAACAGCACAATTGAACAACTTTGCGCAGCAGGCATGAACATTTCTCGCGGTTTTGCCTTTCATCCCTTTCCCTCGGTCCACCCAAGATGGGATATTAATCCAAACTGGCCGGAATTCTCCTTTAAGGCACATATGGGACTGTTGCAGAGCTACCGAATGGCAGCCTTGAACACAGACAATGCAGCCTATATAGCATGAACAAATCGAAGTTCATTTTGTATAATTATGTGTATGTTAGCATGTGATTGTAGCGTTACTTTGTTTGCTTTTATTCTCACTGCAAAGTGAAGAAGGTGAAGCTAAAGCCACAGAGGTTATTCCTTGAACTGTGTCAGCTTGTGCCAATGCTGCTAAGTGGGGCTGGTCTTGAACCATATACATCATTTATACAATAGAGCTGTCTTGTGGGGGAGAGGTTGACGCAGAAGAATAACCACTTGAGGTTTTTTTCCGTGTGTGAGAAG
Organism: Engraulis encrasicolus; assembly: GCF_034702125.1. Lineage (NCBI taxonomy): Eukaryota > Metazoa > Chordata > Actinopteri > Clupeiformes > Engraulidae > Engraulis > Engraulis encrasicolus. The sequence goes on from NC_085880.1 coordinate 2,126,276, forward strand.
TGCGTGCTCTTATTTACGCAAAACATGGCTCGTTCATGGCGGAAAGACAAAGCAAACGTGTTAATTCCAGCCCTTCTTCCCTGCAATTATCTCGCGTGGTGTGTGGCTTCAGTCGGAGACGATGAAAGCTACGTTGGAAGTGAGACAATTACATGTCTCCGTTAGCAGCATCCTTCTGCCTGCCCCTGACAGCTCTTTTTAAGCGCACATTCAATAACCATAGGCAGGTGTTTTCCGGTGTTTTCTATTGAAAAAAAAACACAGCAAGCCTCAGAGAACTCGGTTAGGAGAAGAGAGAAGAGACTTGTACATATGGGCAGTTTTTTTTCTCCCTCTCCAATGGTATTCACAGCTCCTGCTGCCACTATTACTGTACCACAACAACTTCTGAGAAGTCTGAGGATGCTCTGAGTTCACGCTGAAATTAAAGTCACTTTTCAGGTGTGATGCTTTTGCCCTCTTCACCCATATTCATTTAGATTTACGGTGGGGACTAAGATGTTACAAACACACAGGTAGAGAAAGACCTCCCGTTGCACTTTGCCAGGAGAGGAAAAAAAAAAAACGGAATGGAAGCGAGTCTTACTACAAGTTGGTCAGATCCACTGTGTTGTGTCAAATTATGAGTTTTTTAAAATGCAATTCAGTTGGTCACCATTGCAGTTTAGATAAGACCAGTGAACGGGTGCACACACATCACATTTTAGCTGTTCAATGTGAACTTCTAATGGGCACTCCTAAATCAGCCATGGCAGTTTCATTTCATTTCATTTAATCTCTCTCTCTCTCTCTCTCTCTCTCTCTCTCTCTCTCTCTCTCTCTCTCTCTCTCTCTCTCTCTCTCTCTCTCTCTCTCTCTCTCTCTCTCTCTCTCTCTGTCTCTCTCTCTCTCTCTCTCTCTCTCTCTCTCTCTCTCTCTGTCTCTCTCTCTCTCTCTGTCTCGTCCATTCTGGGCTTCTGGGCCATCATCATCTCCACTCCTACCCCTTGCTGCTCGGCTGGCAGGCAGATGGCTAGCTACTTAATACTGCCGTAATTAAAATTCCATCATTGATCATAGTTTGCAATCTTACTTAATTTGAAACACGTTAATTATTAAAGAAGGGACAGCAGCGTGTGTGCCGTTATTTTTTTTCAATTGAAAGACTATGAGGGAGCTCCAGCACCTGAGGCCTAGGCGAAGACCTTTGAAGACCTGAGCGAAGACCTCTGAGGGCTGCCAACTCCCATTGTTCCTCTTCACCCTGGAGCTCGCCGTCCTCTCCGAGAGGTTAATACAACACCCCCAGATGTGTCGCCTGCGCCGCACAACCAGAGCGCCCAGCAGTGCACCAGCCATGCCGCAGCGAACGCAGCAGAGACAATATCATTATTATTCACACATTCATGCTCCTCAGGCCCCACATGGCTACTCAATATTCCTCATTGTGCCAGCCGTCCTAGGCTCCAATCGATTCTCCATCTTACATATGCAAATGTGACTGCATAACCACACTCCCTCCTCCCATTAATTAAGACGGAAAGAACAGGAGGGCCCTTTGTAACTGGTTTCAGTGGGATCTTTTGACAAGCCTTGATTGTAAATGACAAGGGCCCCCCTGTTTGGAAACCTATGGGCCACTCTCCGTCCATGAATCTGTGGAGAACACGAGCGAGCGTTATGCGGCAAAAGCGAGCTGCATATGCTGATGTGGGGAAGTGAGGTGGGAGTGCTTCATCATTTGGGGAAGGAAGTCGCCCGCGGCTGTTTATTTGATCCCGCACGAGGTCGGCATTGATTATTTTCACAAACGAGAAGAGGGCGAGCGTGGTATTTCGAACGTCCTCGCAGTTAAGTGTTGTTATTACTGCCGCACAGCCACGTATGATGTTTAACAGATTGGCGGTATTAGCGAACATAAAAAAGGTCAGGCTTGGACTGAGACGTTTCAAGTACCTCTGTGCAGTATCATGAGTGCTGTCAGATTTGTCAGTTGCCAGGCTTCTCTTTGTACTTCGTTCAGGAGATATTGTCGAAGGCATAAGGAAAAGTAGGGCAAAAAAGGACCATACTGTCCCTTTTTTTCCATACAAAATTTGGAGTACAAACGTTTGGAGGAGTACACCTTGTCAACAATAGTGGAAGCTGCATGGTAATTAGGAAGCAAGGAAACAGGTCCATATTGGGGGGGTTCTAATTAATGTCACTCAAATATTAATAAACACTTAATAAAAACTTGCTTATTTTTAAATGGTAGTTAAATGAAGTTGTTTTTGCCCTTCCAGGAGTTTTAAAAACTTAATCAGCAAAGAAGCCTGCACCTCTTGCTATGACAAAAGGCAATGGAGCAAACATTACTTTAAAATTGTTTTGATGTAATTAGTTATTATTATATAATTAATGTGAAAGACTATAGTGCACAGTTTCATATCAAAGTTACACCTTCTAATTCAGGCATGGGACCAGCTGTAAGCTATTGCAGCTGTTGCAAACTATTTCAGATATGGCAAAGTCAAAATCAAAGTCAGACGCACCATTGCTGTGCTATGAGATTGTCGAAGTCCTGTGTGATTGCATAAAAGAAGAAATTACATCAGACACACATAACCCACTGTCAATTCTGTGAGCCTTTTTTTACCTCTGTGACAGACAAAAGGAATATTATGATCAGGAGAAGGATAAGTCACACCTGGCGCTTTAAAGAGCATAGAGAAGATGCGGTGAGTGGGACACGTGGCCTTGGCAGCCATGATGTTGCCACACAGTGTGGCACATTGTTAGTGTGTAATTAATGGAGAAAATGGAGATTCATGTATACAGCTGTAGGTCTGACACTTTCCATTAATCGGCAGTCTGGCTGACGGTCGGTCTCTGCCGCCCACTCTCCTTATCACGTCTGCAAAGTTAATGGTGATGGCGCAGGGCCTCCGATGCCAGCATCCAGAAGCCTAGTCGATATACCTCCCCAAGGGGTGGGGTCGTTTCTCGACGCCGCCTGCTCTCTCCAAAAAGCAGCGTATTTATGCTCCTTTTATGGGGGAGAAATTGACTGGCGCCTTTTACCCGAAGAGATATCTTTTAAGCACCTCTTTTTAGCACATCTATTTGAGAGGGATTAATATTCATTAATGTTTGAGCTGCATAATATGACTGCTAAGTAATGAGATATCGATAGAACACACTCTAAAACTGCATCTTTCCATTTATTTTTTTGTCATATTTTTTTACCAACCTCTTTATGAATTACAATGCTTTGATGTGAGGTGAATGGATCTTTAGTGTACTGTATATGATAGAATGTAGAGAGACAGAGAGAGAGACTCACACCTCACTCGCAGATCTCGCAGATGCATGAATACAAACTTGGTTCGTGGCCACTCCCACGCGACTTTTGACGAGCGCAGTTGCAGAAGTCTAATCTGACCTTCAGACAGAGAAAGATAGAAAGAGAGCGAGAGAGAGAGAGAGAGACACACACCGAGAGAAAGACTGAGAGAGACATAGGGGCATAGAAGGACAGGGGAGAGTGACAGAGGAACCTAATGACTGGATATTCCTCTGACTGCTCTGCCAGTTGTTTATTGATTTGTTGCCATCGCTGATATTGGGAAAATGTTGCGGGGAAAAAAATCTCTTGACCAGCAGCTTCAGAATGACAGTCAGTTAAAAGTCCAAAAGAGACAGTTGAAATCCTTTGAGAGGATAAACCCACTGAAACTGTCACTAATGACCTGAAGTGTTCCATAAAAGTTCTGTTTTCTCTGTATCACCGCCGTTATGATTGAGAGAGTTCAGGTAGGAGGGCACATCAAGCAAAGTCTTGTTTCGTGGCTTTAAGTCATTCATACCTAACCTTCTCACGTTATCCCAAAGATTTGGACAGATGAAGCTGTGATGAAGAGTATTAGAAGTATTTCCACGTAACATGGGGTACTTTTATTTTAGGACCTGTCAGACTCCCGTACTGATGGCGAGTCTGTGAGAGAGTTTCATCTGGTTTTGATCACTATATTGAGATGATAAAATAGAGGCCTTTCTGACAAGTATATGACATGCAGGCATTGTCTGAAGTAAGTTATTCAGAAGATTGTTCAACAAAACCAAAACTCAGAGCAAACAAAAACCCTGAATTCCATTCATTTTATTTTTCATAAAATTCATTCATTTCAAAGCTGTCTGAAGCTCCCTTTCGTGTGTGGATTATGGACCTTTCACATTTACCTCAGTAAAAAAAACAGATACATAAAAGCAGGGGGATAATGTGTAAAGTTCTGATAAAATGAAAGTGTTTCACCGCCTAGACGACCTATAGGAGCTTTACAATGCTACCACCACCTTGGACTACCAGCAAATCCCTTTCACAGTCAACCACGAGCTGATGCAGCTCTGCTTATGTAAATATCAAGCTCGCAGACGCATTCCAGAAATGTTGCAACGTAATTACATTGTTTTCTAGCTCTACCATGTCTGTTTATACTCCACGAGGCTGCATTAGAATCTGTCTTTGGCGAAGGCTGTTTATATTCAGACGATGTCCGTCTTGCGCTCGCATTGTGCAAGTAGGTTGTCAAGAGAGGATGTGAAGGCACAAAATATCCTTTCAACCTTGTGTGTAAGCAGCGCATTCGAAGACAAGGCTTCTTTCAGCTTTTTGATATCTATGAGAGCCACATGCTTGCATCCAGGATCACTCATTTTTTTCACTCCTAGAGAGGAGAAGGAGGGAAGAAAAAAAAAATATAACACTTGCTATTTGAAAAGCAGCAATCCCCTTCATGCCCTATGCCTTTGCAGTCACTGCAGTTGCGCTTTTGTGCGCTGATAAGAGTTGGTGACTGAGCCGGCCTTTGATCTGGCCTACCGGAGAAGAAAGCTGTCGAAGGTCTTAGCCGCCGACACCAGCGTCCCCCTCCTCTCCTCCCTCTCTCTGTGCCCCGATAATGCCTCCCCTGCCGGAGCCCCAGAGCGGCAACAAAGCGCACACACGTGCCTCTACGGGTCTTGTTTTGTAAATTCTGTTGACAGCCTGTTTGCACTCGCTCCTATGCCGGGGATTTTGAACAGGCGAGACAAATCTCGTGCCGGGGAAAGTGAGAAAATATGCAAAGAAATTCATACTAATTGAAGGCCGTTAAAAAAGAAGAATAAGAAAAAAAAACCTCTCACCCTGCACAGCCACTTGGAATAGGATTGTGGAGTTGGCTTGGTATCACTCTCATGCAGACTGAAGTGCAGGCCCCCCATAGCAGCTTGAGGAGTAGAGTATCTGAACAGCAGGATGTCTGCAGCTATGTTCACAGTGTACATAGACACGAGCACATGGCAGCTGGCGAGCTCCATACTGGAGGAGTCTTATTGATACATATTTCATACACACTTCCATCTCTCGTATGGCTTTTAGAATTAACATATTTTTAGTCGGAGAGCTAACAAAGTTTTTATAGTCTGAGAGCTATTGTGTAATAGTGTAACGAAACTGAGAAATTCTTAAATTAATATTACTCTTCTCTCTCCGTTCTCTTTATTCTTTATTGTCCCATAGGGATGTTTGTTTTCACATCAGACTGTTCAGTTCCATCAGGTTAGATCTTTGCAGTACACATCTCATTACAATACGCATAGACACCATTTTCACACACAGACACATAAATATCTTCATGTTCACCTTGAGTGTTCACCAGAAGTGCTTTGCCTGCTGAATGAGCCATGAATTATTTGTGAATGTCCAGATTAAAGTAAAGATTAAACCATGGCAGCTGTGAGCGTGCTCTGGGTTACGGCCCATATCATGTTTTGTATTGTTCTGCATCCTTAGTGTTCATAATTGAGAGTCCTAGCCACAGCTAAATATGACTATTGAGTAATGAGCACCACCAGTGTCATCTTTCAATGAATAATTTAGCCCTCTCTCTCTCTCTCTCTCTCTCTCTCTCTCTCTCTCTCTCTCTCTCTCTCTCTCTCTCTCTCTCTCTCTCTAAAAATTAAAACCACGCTGAGTATAGTAATTAATCCTTGGTCACCATTGCAGGTAAATTCTGCACCTCCCCTTCCTCCATTTTCGAACTGTTTTTCACACGTGTTGTTTACTTCTGACCTGCTTTGAATAATGGCAAAGTAAATTTAACACACGCACGCACACACAAGACAGAAGAACCCCTTGAGTCCGGCATGTTTCCCCTTTTTCTTCTTTCCATCCATTTCTTGTTGTTGACCTTTCCTAACAGGATTTTCCTTTCCCTCGTAATCACTTTAAAGCTTTGCTACCAGCATTATGTGCCCATCTGCTGGGGGAAACTGGGGCAATTTGTACTTTGGAGAGAACAGAAGACCTCTCTTGGGGTAACAGCGGATGACCTGTGATGAAGATGAGAAACAATTTTTAAAAAGATTCAAAATTGCAGAGGTCCTCATAATTATCATGACATTACCTTAAACTCTAATGTGGGTTGAGGAGGAAAAAAAAGCTTTTCATGCACCTGGTAGCTTATGGGTCATTATGTAATAATAAAAAAGTTAGGTGCAGTTACTCGAGTGAGACTAGTTACTAGCTAATAGTTTCAACTAGCACAGGTGTTTTTTAAGGCCAAGTGGGCACAATAAGCCAGCTATAATATTCTGAGAAGTTAAAGCTTAGTTTAATGGTGTTTATTTGATAGGGACAGATTCATAACATGTAGGCTGTGTAACAGACGAAGAGCAAGCACCCTAGCATGTGTAGCTTCTAGCTAAAGGCTAAATTCCAATGACCATCCCCCAGAAAAGCCTGAAAAATATTACTCAACATTGCCTTATTTTGGGTCATGGGAGTGGTCGGGGCAGATATTCCTGGTGAAAAGAGCTTTTTGTCAATAAAGCCAAATGAAATGCTCCGTCTGAGATCACAGGGATCAGGCACAAAATGGCCACCATGTCTCCACAAGTCTGGCCCCAGTGCCCCCTGTGAGCTCACAACCATTCACAACATCATCATTCTCGCATCGCTTTTCGGGCCTAGTGGATCAATGAAATCAATCGCTCTTGTCCCAGACCGCTCTCAGATATCAACTGGCTTCCTATTTTCGCTTGTCAATCCCCAGGAATCACTTATCTGTTGGAACAAGTCGCTGCTTTGTGTGAAGCCCTGGCAAATGTTCATTAAGTTGTTTTCCAATGAGAGTGGAGAGATCAATAGTGGCCCAGAGTCATTCAGTTGTGTGCGTGTGCATGTGTGTGTGTTTGTGCGTGTGCGCGCATGTGTGTGTGTGTGTGTGGGTGTGTGTGTTTGTGCGTGCGTGCGTGCGTGTGTGTGTGTGTGTGTGAGAGAGAGAGAGAGAGAGAGAGAGAGAGAGAGAGAGAGAGAGAGAGAGAGAGAGAGAGAGAGAGAGAGAGAGAGAGAGAGAGAATGCGTGTGTGTTCAGGTCTGTGCGTGTAGGTGTGTGAGTGGGTGTCTTCTGCCTGAAGTTTATTTCGGAAGAGACTAATTATGAGAGGAACATTTCACAAATGAGAAAAGGGCAAGTGGAATTCATAAGTCGTCAGCATTACTTCAATCTTCTCGTTTTATTCCTTATCAAAATTGGATGGAAATGTTGGACCCGCTATTGTGCGTCATTTTATGAGTGTGCCATAAATAATCGTTACTCACGTTTCAATGTTTTTAAAATGTCTGTCAAAGCTGCCCATAAAACCACTTCCACACTTTTAATGTACTTGATAAAGCTTGGTTAGAAAGAACCAGTCATGGTGGCCACCTCTGCTTATTGAGCTCCTACAGCCAGCCAGTCATCAGCTTGTGCTTTCAGGGGGTACAGTATTTCAGCTGATCGTTGGCAGACTTGGCAGATAGATTAAGCAGGCTGTTTTCTTTTCATGCTTTAAATGAAGCGCCACAGGGGTGCTGTGCTAAAATACCTTCAAAGGCCCACGACCACAACCATCACCACCCATCCACCTCCTCCTTCTCCAATCTCCACCTTCTCTTTCTCTTCGTTTTCCACCCTCAAAAATTTCATCCTGTAACCTTGCCAACTCAAGCCGATCAATAGTTCACCAACTTTGCCTCAAAAAGTTCCCTGGCTTGCACTGCTAAATCGCCTTTCTACAGTTTTCCATTCTGTCCTCCCTCGGTGGATGACCAGTACTTCAGGGGAATAAAAGGTGAACAACACAATCTCTTGTTGTGTCCCTCAGAAATCAACAGTACTGTCCCTGAGATCTAAGTTTCTTTTTTCCTTCTCTCTCTCTCTCCAAACTGTATACATGCCGTACATGCTCAAGGATAAAGGTGTGTGTGTGTGTGTGTGTGTGTGTGTGTGTGTGTGTGTGTGTGTGTGTGTGTGTGTGTGTGTGTGTGTGTGTGTGTGTGTGTGTGTGTGTGTGTGTGTGTGTGTGTGTGTGTGTGTGTGTGTGTGTGTGTGTGTGTGTGTGTCTCCTCTAGGATGAATATAGAATAAACCACACACACACACACACACACACATCCACTGTGTGTGTGTGTGTGTGTGTGTGTCTTTGTATCTTTCTATATTCATCCTAGCAGAGTCATCACTAGGTGGCTAATGGAAAGTTAGCTTCTCTGGCCTTGAACATATTGGGACACTATGACGCTCACAGTGTCCCAGCTTGACAAACAGATGGGTAGATGCTCTGAAAGTGACATCTCCATAAGTACAAGCCTGCAAGCAACACACACACACACACACACACACACACACACACACACACACACACACACACACACACACACACACACACACACACACACACACACACACACACACACACACACACACACACACAAACACAGATGCGTACTATATGCCCGTGCGCAGACGCAAAGCATAGAAAACTATGGAATAGCACCTGCTTGGACCGCCTCCACAGTGGGAGGGCTTGGCATCCCCTGCATTTTAAGTGATGAGGTGAGGAGAAGAGTTAAGCATGCTGAGACCACGATGCAGTCACTGTGCACTTTTCCTCTGATTGGGATCACATCTAGAGAGGATTCACAGAGAGAGCGAGCTTGTCTTGTCTCTGGTTTGTCCCCTCCGTATAGTCCCTTTTCCCGTTTTTACATTTGAGCTGCTCGACGCATGTAATCAAGCTTGATTATAACTTCCAGAATTACAGGGTCCTCACTACTCCCATGGGGACAATTTTTTTTTTTGCTGTTGAAAGTTTTGTTTTGTTTTTTGTTTTTTTTTAAATTGCATCCCTCGCATCCGTTCAGTGAACTGAAAAGGAATTTTAAATTGATTGTTCTCAGCTGGGAAAAAAAAGTAAGTTTGCAATTATACGTGTCTATTTGAAAGCAAGGCGAGCAGTGCTCGGCCGCCAGAGATGAAGCAATTGGAAAAAATACGTGGTCATTACAATGACCCAATGGTCTCTCGTTGTTTGAGCAACCGCACTGCAACATGTTTAAAGTCAGATGACGACAAGGAGCAAGGAGGCCTCCATATTGTCCCATTCGTCACACAATATGGTCTCCATTCCTCAGCCCTCCCTCCTACCCCCCGTCCCCCCTTCTTCCATTCTGATCTGCATCAGCGCTAATGCATTGATTGGAACAGAGTGACCAGATGTGTACCAGATGCGTCTTCTCCAGGCTGCGTCAGAGGTATCTTGTGGGGCAAGGCGATGCGCAAGACAACCACACAGACCACCCCCAGCACCAACACATACCCCCAACCGCTCCTCTCCCAGGAGCTTTGCTCCAAGAGATATGTTGCTGAGCAAGGAGATGTGCAGTAACACCCACCACACCACACCCACGCAGACCACCCCCACCAACACATACCTCAACCACTCCTCTCCCAGGGGTTTTGCTCCCCCTCCCAGAACTGAGGAGAGGGTGTGTCAGCCGACTGGAACCAAACGCAAGACAACATCCTCATCTGTTGTTCTGCTGTTCTTCCTATGGATCCATCCACCCATCCATCCATCAATCAATCTCACGTGTTGGCAATCAATCAGTCAGTTTGGCGGAGGCCCCCCCGTGCGGAGCCTTGGCAACTGGTTACTCTTCAACACACGGGTTTCAAGCCAAGTTTCTGGCTGTAATAATTGATAGGCCATGCGATTCCTGCTAAGCTGGGGTGTCGTGGCAGTCAGAGCTGTGTAGGCTTTGGATCATTTCAGCTGTTTCTCATCCTCTCTGAGGTGCTCGTGCTCGTGGCGAGGTTGCTCACTCGCTCAACGTAAAACTGCTCCCTCTTGGAATGCCCCAGTGTGTGAGAGTGTTTAAAAACTCCTTGCGTGTAATTGCATTAATTGTGGCGTAATGTTGTTCTTGGTAACAAGACTCGCGAGTTGACATCACAGGGGCCTGATTGGATGAAGGTCTCCCTTTTGTCGTTGTAATCAGTTCACAGACATGAGTGAGGGTCAGGAGATGAAAAGAGAGGTGCATCTTGTTTCTTCCCTCAGCACAGCAAAGGCCGCCAGCCTTTGAAACATAAGATGATTGTCAATCGTGGCCCAAGAGCCTTCTCTTCTTCTTTGGCAATTTGCAGGATAAGCGTTATGTTATTGATTGCCAATTCCCTGCTGATCGATGCTCCTTCATTGACCTCGGCGATGGTGGCTGACAATGAGAGGCAACCTCTTGCGTGATTGACTCAGGAAGCTTTCCGTTTTCCACGCTCGCTGCCCTTCAGCCCATACCAGGCCCGGGATGGATCGCGTGCTCTTTGTGAAAGTTTGCCCTGCCTGCAGACTCCATGCAGATCGGCTCTTTCATGGGCTAATTTGGCCACCAATGTCTTCTCTTTCTTGGGGGGTAGGGGGTGGCTGGAGTGTTGTTGAAAGGAGGGGGAGAAGTAGTGGTCTCTGCAGGGAAGCTTTTTTTTTTAAAAAAAAAGGTTCGCACACTCTGGATTTATTTCTTCTTTAAATTATTGTTTCTTCTTTTTATTCATTCATTCAATGGCAATGACGTTTCGACCTCTCGGTCTTCCTCAGATTCTGCAGGGAAGCTGACAGGGGGGGAGTGCAAACAGGTCTGTTGTCCTGGGCCCGAGGAAGAGGAGCGCCTCAGAATCATGAAATTGTACATGAAGAGTTCAGATGCAAAACCCTTTTCAGAAAATAATCATTTAATACAAAGCTATCAAAATAGCATTTTTTTTTATTTACGTAATATAACTATTTATATGTATTATCAAGTAAATACATTTAAACCAAACCAACAACCGGGTTCTCTAAAAATATAGAAGTGCAGGTCTTCAGGAATGGAGTTAGGGGGTTTTGCATCTGAACTCTTCACATATTGAGTGGGGCCTGAACAAAGCTGTCAGAGGCCCTGGGTCTAGTGGGACATCTATTTCACCCCCCCTGCTGGTATGTATGTTTTCACTCCATGGGTCATGTCTGTGTTGTACTGTCACACCATGACACTGTAGGGGAACATGTCAGAGGACAATGCGGAGGCATTGGGCGAGGGTTGGGGCCTGTAGGGGCCGTAACAGTAGGGGGGGGGCTGACTCTGGAGGTCCCAGAGGGGGAATGGGGGGGACTGCAGAAGCAGCAGGAAAGATGAGGCCCTTTGCCCGTATATGGAGTGGGCCATGCATGACTGAAGCACACTCTTCTGACATGACATGACTCAGTGTGGGAAGTCGGTCACACTGTGGGTCATTTTGGTTAGGTAAATCATGTCTCTGATGATACATCCAGCAACCCTCTGTGCTCTCTGTCTTTCTCTCTCTCTCTCTCTCTCTCTCTCTCTCTCTCTCTCTCTCTCTCTCTCTCTCTCTCTCTCTCTCTCTCTCTCTCTCTCTGTCTCTCTCTCTCTCTCTCTCTCTCTCTCTCTCTCTCTCTCTCTCACACACACACACCACTGAAATATTTCAGCTGTTTCAGTTTTGTGGTGCTTCAGCGTCGTCATTGTACTGTGTATGTACTGTGTAGAATTACTCTGTGCTTATTATGGAAACCTTCTGCTACCTTGCCTCATTCATAACAAATGTTTACGAATGTAATGTCTTATTGATGGACAGTTGGATATGATCAAAAAGAGAAAAAAAATCCTAAAACTGTGTTCGGCAGGATCTGCTATCCCTGTTGATTCAGCGTGTTTGTGGTTACATGAAATGGCATTATCAGTCTCTCGAAATTGGACTCTGCAATCTGCATCGACAAAGCAGCCTCCAGAACAGAGTTAAACATTTCAATGCCAAAAATAGTCACTCACTCACATTTGCATGCGTTGCTTGCATTGCATCGCTTTAGTTCTGACTTATGATGCTTTGCCTGTTCAATAAGCTGCCTTTATACTCTCGCTGTATTGGAAATGTCAAATTCATCATCTCACAGCTGATTCAGGGGGAGATATTTTACATCACAGCAGCTCTCTATTTATTACGTGTGGCAAGACATCAATACATTCTAATACATTCTATGCAGGCACTCTGCAGGCTTTCTGTTTTTGCTGCTGCAATTTACTCTGATGTTGCTTTTGTGCAAGATTTTTCTCCCCCTTTTTTCTTGTCTTTTTTTTTTTCTTGACCAAATGCAGATGAATCTGATGGACATTTGTTATAGCAATCAAGCATAAGCGAAATTGGTATACTGTAGCACATGATCTCTTCATAGCAGGGTGGGGGTGTGGGAGTCGGCGGATTCGGAGTGGAGAGTGCATCTGACACCCTCCCGTATGTACGTATATATATATCATAACTGTGATGGAGGGAAAGTAAAACCTGACCTAGAAAATACATACATTTGTGTTTTTTTAAAAGGAAAATAAAGAATATTTTCTTTGGTAATAATATCTCAGAATGGAGTAAAAATGGACGTGAAATGGATCATTTGCTCTCTTTATTAGGCAAATCTTCACTCCTGCTGTTCCAGGCCGTGCAGTATCGATTTCAGCGGTGTTTATCCAGATGCCCACATGCCTATAGCAATGGGTATATTTTTGATGTTTAAGTATAATTGCAGAAGTAGACGTTTTCCATTCCATCACACGTGTACGCACACACACACGCGCACACACACACGCGCACACACACACACACACACACACACACACACACACACACACACACACACACACACACACACACACACACACACACACACACACACACACACAAACTCTCTCTCACACACACACGCACGCACACACACGCACACCCCATTTCTATTTATGATCTTGACCTTTTTTGGCAAAACACAGAGCAGAGCAGCGAGGAATCTCATTTCGCTTTAGAGTAGACAGTCTGGCCACATTTATGCACACGGCCTCCTGCTCCCTGCTCTCTTTGGCGTCGTGATTAAAGGTAAATATACTTTTGGGCCCGGCAGGTGACCCCTCCACTGGTCTGCGGGGTGCATGCCGCAATAAGAAGGGGCTCTTGTGTAGGTAGCATTAGGCCTTGCGTAGTGTGAGGTTGCAAGCTACATGCTTCAGACAGCTGAAGAAAGGGGATCGCAGAGGGGAGCTTGATGTGTGGATAGGAGTGCAGTAAGCTTCCAAGTGGACAAACTGTTCTGAGGGAAGTGCTGTTCAGGTGGAACAAGTAGCATCAGAGAGAGTAGAGAGAGAGAGGTTCCATTGGCCCATTGTTTCCGGGTTCTATTATTGCAAGGGGGAGGTGGGGAAAACCCCCCTTTAGGCAGACCTAGGCAGACCTAAGGACTGTTCTATTCAATGCTAGGAGTATTATGACACGCCCCTTTAGGCAGACTGGAACCTGGTCATGTTAGGTGCCCATAGCAACATATTACATTGGCATATCTCTATATACTTAAAGAATCTCTGGTAGCATGGTGAACCCAGGGCAGGGATGAGACAAAAAAGTCAGGCCGGGCATTTTCAGCCAAGACCAGTCCGCCAGGCATTGAGAGAGACAATGGAACATGTGACAACATTTTTAATACTCTATTATGAGCTAGTTTGACCACAACAGCCAATGTGAATATTTAAATCTGACTCTGAGAGGTCAGCTGTGGCTGCATGAGGACTGATAGGCCACTGCATTGAGGGGAGGACAAGGCCAAAAATCAACAGTCCACCGGGCAAATGCCCTGTATGCCCTATGGCCAGTCCAGCCATGGGTGAACCCACTCCTTGCACTGCACCAAGTTTTGCAGTTGCTTCCTGGCTGTGTAGATGCAGATATGCAGATCCAGGGTTTGCCTGTGCTTTTAACCCGGTCACCAAAGTCGAGTTGTGATTTCCTGCATGCAAATGCACAGTACATTTTGCAGTGTTTAATAAACAGAGAGCAGAATTGTACACTTATATTGTGAAATTAACACTGAATAACATAAACATGCCCACACACTATAGTTCAGATGTAGTGCATGGCAGAGTCAGTGCACGCTCCCTCTGTTGGTGGATTGGTTCAGTGAAGACGCAACTGGAGTCAACCATGTCAGTGGAAAGAAGACCCAGACTAGCGCTCGAGAGGAAGTAATGGAGCAGCAGTGCATTGACATAGGCTTACAGCCAGGCTACGTGGAAAAAAGGAAGAGGGCGGATTAAAATGCATGCTCTGCCCTGAGACGCCAGAGTCAGCATGCACAGAGATCAAATCTGAGCAATGAAAAAAAACCACTATTAAAAAATGAGAACAAAGCCAAATTCTTTCGGCACTCTACATTTGCGTGAAAGAGGCTTTTTGTGTTGGCACTATGAAGCCGCAGTATGGAGCGAAGAGGGACACCGGGTCCCCTGTTAATGGCCTTCCCCAGTGGAGGCTTTAATCAGATGCATTTTTTCCCACACAATTATTTTTTTTTGCTTGTTTCTTAGCAACACTGAGCTGCCGAGCTACATTGTCTAGTACAATGTCTTTCTAGAGGCATCTCTTGGTGTCTTAAGAGCATCTTGATTTTTTTGTGTTTAGTTTTGATTCATATTTTCTTCTTTCATTTTTATTTTTTTCTCTTTTTTTCCAAAAGAGTAACCTAGGGCCATGTGATGCCAAGGCATGTCTCTGTTTGTGCGTGCACTTGTTGTGCCTCGGTGGCATGTCTGTGAAAACGGGTGCAGGTGAGAGGGAGGGCAGGTTTATGCAGAGGTGTGTGTGTGTTGTTGTTACGCACTTGTCTTATGTACCTGGGTGTGTGTGTGTTTGTGTGTGTGTGTGTGTGTGTGTGTGTGTGTGTGTGTGTGTGTGTGTGTGTGTGTGTGTGTGTGTGTGTGTGTGTGTGTGTGTGTGTGTGTGTGTGTGTGTGTGTGTGTGTGTGTGTGTGTGTGTGTGTGCCCTCAGGCTGTGGTGCTAGCTGTCTGTCCGATTTCAGACGAGCAGAACTGGACCAGAGCTTTCCCCATCCATCCCCAAAGGGGGAGGCTGTGTTTTGACATAATCATGACTCGGGGCCAGTTGGGAATGATGCTGTCGGTTGCATACTGATGGGTGTCGTTGGTGTAGTGTGTGTGTACGTGTTTGTTTGTGTGTACGTGTGTGTGAGTGTGTGTGTCTCTGTGTGTGTGTGTGTGTGTGTGTGTGTGTGTACGTGTTTGTTTGTGTGTACGTGTGTGTGAGTGTGTGTGTCAGAGAGAAAAAAAAATCACTGTGCGTGTGCGCGCGTGCGTGCGTGTGTGCTCAGTTGCTCACGCAAGTGTGTGTGTGTATGTATTGGCAAGAGAGGGTGAAAAGTCACAGGCCCACCTTGTAATTTCCAACACATTCTGCTAAGGCCAGGGACCAGACTGAACACCTCTCTACACTTAAATTACATTTAAATTTAAACTCAAAACCTCCATAGAAAGCCCAAGACAGGGCCTTGAAAGAATATTTTAGAGCATAGGTAGATGCCAGATGGCACATTAACTACCTATCGCCAGAGGACCAAGGCCACTGGGGTCTGTGCAGTGTGAGAGCGTTCTCCAATAGCGTTTCATGCAAAAGGCCAGTGGCCATGTTCCAATTTGGCAACGATCGCACATCGTAAATATATACGCCCCAAAAGAAGGTTATGTTTTCTCATGGAAATTTCAGTTCAGTTGGAAGTTTGGGTAATGATATTGTTCACACAATGCCCTTGGAAGCAACTCGTCAGGGAACATCAAAAAGCTTTTCCAGCTGTTGGCCTGAGCAATGTTGACAGGAGCTAATGATTAAAATGAAACGCTATATGTCCGTGGCGAAGCGGGGTGTTTTTACGAAAGATTCTATAAAATGTTTTCGGTATAAATTACGCTAAATGGTAAACAGATGCCCACATTTCCGAGATAGGGGCTACGTGCAGTCCTCAAAGGAGGTCGCTACATCTGTTGGACTTTAGCAGTCACCTGATTTGGATTTATGGACAAGATGTTTTGAGCTTTGTTCATCAAATCCTTACAATCCTGAGATTCCAGCTATCAGATATACGATATCTTGTATGTACAAGCTGGGGGTTTGTCCAGTATTATTTTTTGAGCCAGTCCCACGAGATGATGATAATACGGCACAGTCACACTGGTTGTTTTTTTACATTGTTGATTTTCTGATAAAGAAAAGGCAAAGCCTAGAATTGTCAAGTAGGTAACTATCTCACAAAATAAAATAAACATAAATAAATACTTGAAAGCTGAAATCATGGAAAGCTGTTGTTTAGGTCTCAGTGTGTCACTGTAAAGCTGTTGTAAGGTCCCTCTGCCAACCATCTAACATTTGCTTATCATCAAGTCCCTCTGTAGTCTTTCAGTATGTGTACTTAACACTGGACCCCTAACAAAGCTTTGGCAGATAGAGGATCACTGTAAATAAGACTTGACTAACCATGAAAGGTGTGGACAGAGGCCATCACGATGCATTCCCTTTCAATTATTTTGTTGTTGAAACACAGATATGCTCACACCGGGTACCAATTTTCCAAGCCCAAGCATACTTCAAAAAAAAATAAAATATATATTTTAAGGAAACAACTCCACTAACAAGTTCACTCACTGACTCGCTTTTTCCCTGCTCAGACAGAGAGTTTGTGTCTGTCCGCGGTCAGGCATTGTACCTCAAATCATTGTCAGCGCTCCCTCTCCCAGTGTTCTTCTGGGCACCCTGACAGCATCTTAGTGTCAGGATTAAGTAAGAATTTGGCTCTCAGCCCTTCAAACTGACAATGCTGCCAT
Source organism: Engraulis encrasicolus (assembly GCF_034702125.1). Lineage (NCBI taxonomy): Eukaryota > Metazoa > Chordata > Actinopteri > Clupeiformes > Engraulidae > Engraulis > Engraulis encrasicolus. The sequence goes on from NC_085880.1 coordinate 2,143,299, forward strand.
TTTGAAGGCTTAGAGTCATCCAGTCTGTCAGTGTGTGACAGCAGAAATTTTCTCTTCTTCCTCCCTTCCTTTCTAAGTCCCTCTCTCTCCTCCCCACTCGCTCAAACTTATACACCAATTCTGATCCGTCAGGAAATTGATTTCGCACAGACGTGAAATGAGGAGGAATTAACAAATCAACAGAGCACTGTGTGGACTCATGAGTGACTGTTTAAAATAGAGAGTTCAGTCTATTTTTTCCTGCGTGACAAGGGACTGCAGACTGAGTGTTACAGGGAGGATAATTCACTCGATAGCCAATCACAAAATGTGGCAGACACAAAAGAGGCTTTGGAGATGGGTCTCAGCACATGCTATTGTGTAGAGATTCTTCGCCCTGCCATTGTTAAAAGTCAACCTTTGTCCACTACGTCACATTCTATTTTTCTCTTGGGTACTGCTAGAGGTATACATGTCTTTTAGAGTTACAGTTGCTACAGTTACAGTTGTCATATTTATTTAAATGTTTGCTTGTGCTAAAATGTGTGTGTGTGTGTGTGTAGCTGTTTGGACTGAAAGAACAGCAGAGCCACCTGCAGTAGGCTAGTGTACAGTGCTGTACACGAACATCCCATTCGAGGTAATCACAGTAACTCAATTGCTTTGCATTTCCTGGAAAGGCTAGTGTTGGCTGGCCACCGTCTTGCACCGTCTCGACTCGGCCACACCACTTAAGCATGACACCTGCTCAAGGCTCTTGGGGATTTGAACCCGCCTTCTCCCCTTTCAGGCTTTGTGTTTTCCCCCAGGTTGTGGTCCCCCCCAGATACAAATCTTCCACCATTGAATGTGTTGGCCCTGAGCTCTTGTGTACTGTAACTCAACCTAACAGCTAATCGGCAGCCGCTGCAACGACAGGCTCCAAAGCCTGATAGACGGGGAGTTCAATGACCTTAAAATGGCCGCCCATTGTTCCGGAGTTGTAGCAGGGATAAGAGGCCAATTAGAGCTTCTGCCGATCTCCAGCCGAGAAGCTGAATTATGCATGGCCTCTTCCATTTCCATGAGGCAACACGGGCGTCCTTAAATTAACCCCATAAGCTGGCTGTCTAATGATCTGCCCTTATCGGGTCGGCTCTGGTGCTGGTCGGGCCCGACCCTGGGAGGTGGCAGGAGTGGTTTTGTAGCCATCGCTCTTCAGTCGCTGGTGGCCGGCGAGACAGCCGGTACCCGTTGACTTGGCTAATGAGTGACCTTTTAAAAGGGGGAGTTTAGGGATATTCCTGAGAAATGGACGTGCCACAGACCGGCTTTCGGCCAGCCACTTTCCTGACCTTAGGCGTTTGGTAAACAGCGCAGCGGCGAACTGAAACTGTGCGACTCTTCCGTAACCTGTTGCCAGTAAACTACTGAGGAGGCAAAATGTACAGAAACATCTGGGTTTCGAATATTAATTTGATAAGACTTTTTGTCTAGTGCTATGCAAACTAAGGTTGAAAATAACAAAAAGGTGAAATAAAAGGTAAGGTTGATTTTAGAGGATAAGCCATCCAGTTCATTAACAGATATATTTCAAGATTAGACCTTTGTACTCTAAATGTGTCATCGTTTTAGTGTGAACACCTGTATGGAAGATCCTGATTTATTTCTGGGTTATACAATTTATTCTGCAGTGTACCAATTTCTAGATGCAAACATTGACATTGAGGCCACTACCATGGCGTTTTTCCAAAGGTAATATCTTCTGTGTATTACCATTAATGGTCTTATTTTAGATCTACTGACTCGGATATGTCTATCGGATCGGCACTACTTTGACATGACGTCTTT
>NC_085880.1:2150107-2165107 GCF_034702125.1 Engraulis encrasicolus
GATTAGGTTTTGTTGGCCAAATCACCCAAAACACCTTCTGCGACATTCTGGAGCCCTGGCTCTGTGCTCCTCCATCACTTGATGAGGTCACCCTGAATACTAGTGCGGCTCTTGGAAAAACAAGGGCGGTCACCTACTGGCACACATCGCTACACATATGTAGCATGAGGCCTGCTTTTAAAAGGTATCTGCTCAGGGAGAGAGTGGAATGCATCACTGTCAAAAGATGTTGATGGAAAAGAAGCTTTGAAGAATGCTGTGAAATATGGGTATGAATAAGGGTATACATAAGGGTATACATAAGGTTTCAATGTCTTTTTTATGTCATTATGCTATATAATTACTTATACCATGGCACGGTTTCTACCACTTTATACCATGACCATGTTTTCTTTCAGTAGCCTATAGATAAAAAGCATCCAACAAGCCTGATCTGAGCTGACAGAGTCTCTGGGAAGCAGAAAAAAAGAAACTTTGCTTACTTTAAGAGGATGCCCTGCGATGACACGGCATGCTGAGCCATGTGATGCCATGCACGCCACTCTATACGAGTACATTATGTTCACATCTTCTCTTTGCCGTTTGAGTATAGCAGGGTCACGGCAAGCTGTATCGAGCCATTTCAAATATGGAGCTCTTTGTGGAGAATATGGGCTTGATTTTCCCTTCAGGGTTTCCAATAAGTGACCCTGGAGCACTTGTGTGTGTCTGTGTGTGCTGCAAGGGCAGGGTGAGCATACAGCAAAGAGAGCAGAGGCTGCCTGTCTGGTCTGGTTTAAGTGAACAGCAGGGCTGGACTGGTAATCTGGCATGCCGGGCATTTTCCCGGTGGGGCGATAGTCATCAGGGGCCAATGCTTTTGTTTTGTTTTGCTTTTGTTATTTTTATCTGTGTTTCCCTTAGAAACTCTCCCACCGTTTAAATGGGGCAGTCATCTCATTGGTCCTTCTTTAATACACATGGGTTATAAATGTTTGCTTTCCCCTGACTGCGCAAACCTAGCTGCGCACAACTCAACCTCTGATTGTTGGAAACCGCTGTCGGTCAAAAAAAGTTGCTCACGTGGTTGGCTGCCAGTGTCTTGCCCCTCCTCATAACATCGTCTTTACAAACACTGTACAGTTGAGGACGATATTATTAGCCCCCCTCCTGAAATTAGACATTTCTCTTGATTTCTCTGTAAGAATGACCATTATTAACCGTTTCTGTTACTCTGGAAACAAATACACTGGTGGAGATAATGTTCAATGAATTGAATTTGGATTTTTCTATTGTTACGATGAGTTTAAACAAAAAAGGGCAAAAATGACAAGGACAAAATTATTAGCCCCCTGATCATTAAAAGTCAATATGGAGCCATTTATGAACCAAAGCGACTTTTAGTAGAGAAAGTGCGCTCAACTCCGAAAAGTTTCTTACAAGGTCTTTGGGTGCGAGCAAACAGCAAAGTTCATGTATAGTAAAAAAGCCGCACTCCCGGATCAATTTCTTGCAGTTTTAATACTGGGTTAGCATGGCAGACAGACAGACGTTTCGGCCTAAGTCTTCTTCAGCGTCTCAGTATTAAAACTGCAAGAAATTGATCCGGGAGTGCGGCTTTTTTACCATACATGAACCAAAGCTGACAACAGGCTCTGATAAGTTGCTTCCTAGGTTGGCACATGCCCCACTAGGGATTTTGGCCCATGTCTTCACTGCAAAGTGTTCTAGCTGGTCCAAATTGCATGGATGCTGAGCATAGACATTAACCACAGACTCTCAGTGGGATTGAGGACTGGACTATGAGCGGGTGATTCCAATATCTTGGTTTTAGTGTCCTTCAAGAACCTCTGAACTAATCTAAATGCATGCTTTGGGTTACAATGTTGTTGGAAGACCCAGCAATCCATATTCAGACCCAGACTCCCTGTGTCTGAGGCTGAATAACAGACTAAACTTAATGCCCCACCACTATGTGTAACTGTGGAAACTGCTTAGCCTCATTAGACCAAAGAAGCATTGGACACCTGCTTAGATGATTGTTATTGACCTGGCCTCACCTGGAGTTTTTTCCCCCACCAAGAAAGACAGTTGTTAGGGCTTGTCATCATATTGGGCTTTGGGGCCATCATCATAGAAGAACCCCTTTACTAAAGGCAGTGCATATCAGAGTGTTATTGAGCTTTGCCTGTGAACATTTGAAAGTCAAAAATGAGTTTTGAATGTCTCTGCTTTCATCTGATGATATTCAATTGCACCTGCATGGATGCATGAATTCTGCTTCTGTCAGGTGAAGAAAGGGATAGTCCTTGAATCGTTATAAGATGCTTTCCACAATTAAAAATGGTGGTGGATGCATCATTCTGTGGCAGCCTCAGCCACAGGAAACCTTGTTTGGGTGTACGGCACCATAAAAACTGAAAATTATGATAGAATGTGGAAAGTGACCTTGCAAAAATATGCTCATAGAGGGAGCTAAGATCTTCACTGGATCTTTCAATAAGATAATAACCCAACTCTTGCATCCAAAATAGTTCAAATGTTCTTCAAGGATACTAAAACCATGGTCATGGAGTGGTTCAGACCTCAATCCTTTAGATAGTGTTTGAAGAGTGCTGAAAATGAATGTCCATCCTCAACATCCATGCAATTTGGACCAGCTTAACTATTTGGGATGAAAAAACCCAAAATCCCTGGTAGGACATGTGCCAACATAGTTAACAACTAATCAAAGTGCCTGGTGTCAATTTTTGTTCATAAATGGCACTGTATTGACTATTAATGATAAGGGGGCTAATAATTTTGTCCTTGCCATTTTTAGACTTTTTTTGTTTAAACTCATTGTGAAAATTGAAAAGTCCAAATTTAACTTATTGGATACTATCTCCATGGTGTATTTGTTTCCAGAATAACACAAATTTATAAATAATGATCATTCTCAATGATCAATGAAGAGATATGTCTAATTTCAGGAGGGGGGCTAATAATATCGTCCTCAACTGTATAGACCGGGCTGTGTGAGGTGCCTGTCTATGCCAAACATGCCCGTGCCGCTTTTTTGGTCCCCGGCCAGCCCTGTTGAACAGAGTCGGATCAGCTGCAGTGCGTTTCAACTCAGCACTCCACTGCACTCACATCTGCTGACACGAGTGCCACAGTCTTGGCAGAAGCACACATTTTAAACCCATTAAGCGGAATATTTTATTTTTTTTAGAGGCAGACAGAGATCAGGATTATGAGTGTGTGTATGTGTATGTGTATGCGCACATGTGTCTCTTCCTCCCCTGTTGTGTATTTGTGCGCATGTTTGGTGGGAGGAAGCATGCATGTGTCAGTGCTTCATTTTCCTAATTTGTGCATTACCGAGGGCCTCGCCAAACTAATGTCCCCTCGCGCAGCTGGTTTGCGACACAGTTGTTAGCAGCCTTGATGCGGTTCAGCAGTGTTTTGGGGGCTTTTAAATGGAGTGTCCTAATGGGAGCCTGTTGTTTACGGCGCAGACATCTGTGGGTACCCCCTCCAACTTTCCTGCCGCAACTCACACCACATGCGACATTGGGGTGACACCAGTGGCCATGCGTACCCTGAGGAAAACGCTTTTTATTTCTTTCATCAGCACTTCCAGAAATGGGAAAGACCACCGCCATCAACAGAGGCGTCGGTCTGGCCCTTGCTGTGCACACATTAGCACTTTTGGTTTTGGCCTAAATCACTTCCTGTACTGAGAGGTCACCTCATTAGACTGCGGGTGATGTCACAATTCCCATTCAGGGATTTGAAAATACTAAGTGGCATCATATGCAAAGCTTTCTTGCCGACAAAAAAGCTACAATACGTACATGACTTCTCGTGCAACAGTTCAGATGTACTACTTGAGATTGGCTTAACATGACAAAGCGCATTTTCACTGAATTTCGAAATGGGATGTACCATGAAAATGTCTTCCTTTTTTTCATGGATTCATACACCCTATGGCCCTAAGTGCCTGATATGCACAGGCTCTCTAATGGTGAAGGACAGGTGGTTAATGGTGAAGCGCAGTGTCCAGTGATAATGCACATTTATTCACGGTGGTTGCAGGTGTTCACTTTCCACCACCTGGTCGACCGCCATCACCACCACCATCATAGCGACCTGCTAGCCTCAGGGAGATGGACAGTGAATGTAGTACTCGTGGTGTGGTCTTTGTTGTCGTCAAAGGTATTTGGACTTTCCCCTTCATGTGGCGTCATTGTCACAGGAGCAGCGTGTGAATGTACTCTTTACCTCCCTTGGCACCGGTGGCGACCATCTTGGGCCATGGTGTCTCTCATCCAAGAAGGGAGATCATGCCAGTGTCTTAGGTCTCACCTGCCCCACTTGGCACCTTATTTAAAATTATTTTACTCTGATCTGAGCTCTACGTACTTACTGCCTTTTTTGCTCTGTAGGATCTTGGTCTTACTCTGCAACGACAACATGTACTCGGTATGCCACCTCAGGGTCCATCTTGTCTTGCTTCCCAGAAGAGGGGTGGGGATGGGGTTGGGGGTGCGGGTGTCGTGTCAGTGTCTCAGGTCTCGCTTCCTGTCTCGAGGGCGGTTGAGTCACCAGAGAATGTGGAAGCGAGCCTGTTTTGCTTATGGTGTACATATTGAGACAGTTGAGACACTGGCACCCCCGAGGTGCACTACATTGTTGTGTGTGGTATTTGTACCAACACATGTGCAGAGAATGAGAGGCACACAATGTGTTTTTTTATGTGAAGGTGTTTACCCATTCTGCATCCTGTATTTCCTCTGGTGTCTTTTTTTCCCCCTAGAAGTAAACAGCCTGCTTTCGGTGACATCATGATCCCACGTGAAACGTGTTGACCCTTTTCAGTTCAGTTAGAAGCTTTAAAAAATGTAATGTTTGCTTTTTAAAATGTGCTTTTAAAAAGTTGTTTTTCCATCTCTTCTCTGGACTGTGTGTGTGTGTGTGTGTGTGTGTGTGTGTGTGTGTGTGTGTGTGTGTGTGTGTGTGTGTGTGTGTGTGTGTGTGTGTGTGTGTGTGTGTGTGTGTGTGTGAGTGTGTGAGTGTGAGTGTGTGTGTGAGTGTGACACCAAATGATACAGGTATCCCTCTGATGATGGCACTTGACTCCTCACCTCCATTACGTGTTCAAACACATTTTGAATCCGAAACATTAACAGAGCAAAGAGCAAATAACTAAATAGACAGTCTAACAGACCAGGAGCCTCACATACAGTATACCATCATATACCCCATTGCCTTATGTTCAGTAATCCTCTCTTGAAATGAGGCACATTTTAATGTCCAGTAGAAGTAGTGACTACTTAGGCCTCCGTTCGGGCGAGGCGACACGTTTTGGCTTGGAGCTGGGGCAGTGTTGCGTTTGTCTGACGACACGTCCAGTTAATGCTCATTAAGTTCCCTTTGGCCGAAGGCAGTGACAGGCTCAGGCTCGTCTCTGGTTGATCATGTGAAAATGACGGCAGAGAGAGAGAGAGGGGGGGGGAGACTGTCTTGTCACACAGAAGTGGCTGCATTTGAGTGCTACAGGGGAAATATTGGAAATTAAGGCCAAAATTGGGCCTTTTCTTCCCCTCTTCCATCTGCGTCCCGTTATAAGTGCTTATCTCGCCCTGCTGCTCGGAGACCGGATTGCGCAGTCAGTCCAGACGTTGCTGGGTATCAGATGGTCCTCAATTTAGGGATTTGTTTGTCCTGCCAGGGGCATCTGTTATCAATTTTCAGCGCGGGAGGGATTGGAGCGAGCTGAAATGAGGATACTCTGCCCTTCTGTTTAGGGATGTTCTCCTCTCTTACGGCTTTTCGTGTCAAAAATGTCAACAAACAAATCTCCCTCCATCCTAATAATTACATGATACAACCGTACAGGTTTTTACACAGGTTGTGATGACAAGATGTTTTTCATGTCAGTTTTTGTTTTGAAGGGCAACTCCTTCACGCTACCCTTGACTTGTCAGTACCCGGTGACGCCGCAGTTTTTGGCCCAGCCCTTTCCGAGATATGAGCTATTCTAATGGGGGAAACTTTTGTTTACATTTTTTTTTTTTAAATGAGCATAGGCCAGCTCCAAATATTTTCCCAAAAGGTATCGCTGTTTGCTAGCTGTCTGCTGATGTTGCATAATCTTTTGGATGTTTTTGGGAATAAATAAAAATGTTTTTTTGAAATGTAAACAAAAGTTGCCCCCATTAGAATAGCTCATATCTCGGAAAGGGCTGAGCCAAAAAATGCGGCGTCACCAGGTACTGACAAGTCAAGGGTAGCGTGAGCAATACAACAGCACATTGAAATTGGCAGGAGTTGCCCTTTAAGCTGTCACTGGCTCTTGTTTTCTGGATGTCGACTCGTGTCATCCATAGTCGAGTGGACCATAGCACGGGAAGAACCTGGAGGCTAGAACTGACTGTTAAAAGTGAACCTGTCACCACATAGCAGTTCTCACTAACTGAACATGTTCCTTTCTCGTTTTCTTTGTGTCTCTCCCCTCCATGTTCCGCTGCCTGGTTGACGGACCTGTCCACTCCGCTTGCGAATCTCTTCACGCGTCCTCCAGGTAAGTCATGTTCACTCTTCACACTTCCTGCTTCCTCCGCCTGAGAGGTGACAGGGCGCAAACAAGCCCGTGACGTCACCGCTGATTCAGCCTGCTGCTGCTGCTGTTTGAGTGGTGTCGCTCCATGGGAAAGTGTCTCATGCTTGTGCTTTTTTTGGTGAAATACATAGGTCATGCGCATACTACGTGTGAAATTGCTCTTTTACCTACACTGCGGTTCCGTAAACGGCAACCGACCTGAATGTATTTAATTGAGAAGCGACACGATTTTTTGCATTATTATTAGAAAAAGCTAGGCAATAATTCACAGATAAATAGCTGAAAGTCTCTCAGGCCTTCTGCTAGATACCACAACAAAAAGAAAATTAATCAGAGAATGATGAAACGACACCTTTAAGGCCTACAGTCACTAACAAATAACAAAATAAAAAAGGTACATGCATAATAATGACCTCGCTGAGGAATACACATAGAGAGTCGTAGAGGTGACTTCTTTGATAAACAACCCAGAACTGAATGTGATTCTAATAAGATATTTCATTTTTTTACACTGCCGTGTGTGTGTGTGTGTGTTTCTTTAGCCCAGGGCTCAGTCAAGATGATGTCGCAAAGGCATGCTAGTTTAGTGTTAGCTAACGGAATGCAGCGGCACCTTGTTAAGCAATCGAGAGACACCTCATTAGAATTGTTTCTCTCCCTCGGCAGTGCAAAGAGATGCCTTTCATTGGAGTGCAAAACACTCGTCTTTGCATAGCGCTTGACATGACATGCAGATGCTCATCTCCAGCAATTATAATAAGGAGGGTAAAGACAGGATCTCAGTCTCTCCGGTGAAATCCCAGGAACGAAAAAAAGGAAAGAAAAAAAACATGCAAATTATTCTCAGTAATATGTGAAAAGTTTTCAAGTGTGATGTGAGGAATGCAAAGTGTGTGCGTGTGTGTGTTTGTGTGTGTTGGGGGAGGGGTGTGCGTGTGTGTGTGTTTGTGTGTGTGGGTCTGGTGCTGTTGTGTGTGTGTGTGTGTGTGTGTGTGTGTGTGTGTGTGTGTGTGTGTGTGTGTGTGTGTGTGTGTGTGTGTGTGTGTGTGTGTGTGTGTGTGTGTGTGTGTGTGTGTGTGTGTGTGTGTGTGTATGCAATGTGTGTGTGGATCTGGTGCTGGTGTGTGTGTGTGTGGGTCAGACACTCTTCTCCTGGCTGCCTGGCCTGTGATTCGGCTCCAAAGAAGTTTCCTCATTAAGTTTCCTCATTAGACTCCTTTGTGGCAGCTGCTGCAGCTATTTTCACATGCACATAACTATGCCGAGTTTTGGTATGGTTTTAAAGTCACTGTTATTGTTTGTTTGCCAGTAAAATCTAAAATTCTGGTGCACCCCGTTTCAAGAAGAGTGCAAGGTGGAGGATAGAAGAGGGTGTGCATGCGTGCCTGGGTGTGTTTGTGTGTGTGTGCGTGCCTGCGTATGCGCACGTGCACACATACAGTATGTGCGTGTGTGTTTGAGTGTGTGCGCGCAGTTCTAGTTTGTTTGTGACTATGTGTATGTGTATGTGTTTGTGATGAGGAACTGTCAGTGTAACTCTGTTTTCACCACTGGAAAACATTAAGATGAAAAACAGTGTGCGTCAAGAGGCATGAAAGACACTTAAAATAGATATGGAAGTAAAACCATATATCTCACTTTCTCCTTCAAAAGCCTGGAAACGACTGAATTATTATTGTGTGCCGTTATCACTTAATGTCACAGTGTGTGAATGAAAGGCTTGCTTTCCAATGAGTTCCAACAGTAGTTTCATTTCGAAACACCAACTTGTTTTCTCCAACAGCTTATATTGAATTTGACAAGGGTTCTTTTGAGGGCTGATGGGGAACGGAGGGGGAACAAAATGTTCAAAACAGACAACCATTCATTTCCCTGGGATCTGTCCTTACAGTCTATTTATTGTAATGCAGAGTGTTCCGAATTGAGCAAGAATTGATGCATAATTGATGCATAGTAGCTACATTGGGTACATGCGTCCATTTGGGGAAGGATTCCATCAGATGACACACGCCATTGGTGCTGATAGTGTGTCGGTGTCATGCTTGTATTGCAAAATGTTTCACATGGTGTGTGTGTGTGCGTGCGTGCGTGTGTGTGTGAGTGTGTGTGTGTGTGTGTGTGCGTGCGTGCGTGTGTGTGTGAGTGTGTGTGTGTACTTGTGTGTGTGTGTGTGTGTGTACTTGTGTGTGCGGTATGCGTATGCGGACATATGTGTTCAGTTGATAAACAGTGCCCAAAAGCCTACGTTTTCACACTCGATTTAGAGCAGGGATGAAAACGCAATCCACTGTGAAGAAGTTTGTGTCGTTTACGGACGGGCAGACATTTCCCCCCCTCCTCCCCTCCTCCCCTCCCCCCCTCCAATTCTGGGAGATATCATGGGAACTCTGCACTCCAATGCGGCCTCCGCTTGGCAGGCTAACCCTCCCGGCTTTTCCAACCCGGCTTTAAGTACCGGCCTTGGAGCGTATCATCGCATGGACTGGTGGCAGGCAGGCGGGCGGGCGAGCAAAAGGGGTGTGTGTGTGTACGTGCGTGCGCGCGTGTGTGCGCATGTGTGTTTTGTAGGGGAATGGGGAGGGACTGAGGAGGAGGGTGGGGGTGAAGAGTGGATGGAAGGGACGGAGAAGGGGGGGGGGGGGTGCAGTAATACGAAAAGCGGGCCCTGGCACTATGACAAGGTTGTTTGCAAACGCAGGGCCCCAGATTTGTTCTCTTGTTGCGGAGCGTCAGCCAAAACCAACAGATGGGCAGAGCAAAGGAAGCGGCGGTTTAGTGCTTCTTTCTCTTTTTCTTTTTTTCTTATTTTTTTTCCCCCTCTTCCCTTGTTTCTTCCTTGCACGCCGCTCAAATGCAGAACGCATACCTCCTCTGAGACTGACCACTTGGCAGAGTGTGGGATGCGTCTGACGCCAGAGAGAGAGAGAGAGAGAGAGGGGGAGGGAAGTCGCCTAGGGAGGTTGGAGAATGGAGGGTGGGAGGGAAAAAAAAAGACAACATCCACCCCCCCTCCAACCCAACCCCACTCTCCACACCATACCCCGTCTGCTACGCCCAGTAGCTGAACCCCCTCCAGTAATCCAAGTTGAACCACCCGTTGCCCTTGAGTCACACACCACAACACCGCGCCCCGCCCGTGCCCAGTGCCCAGGGTATGCTACCATGTCTCAAATACTCCAGCACAGATCCTGCATGGTATCCCAGCATTCCGATATGCCTCAAGTCAGAAGAGAAGACATACGTAGGTGGTAGACCCATCTGCCATTAAGCCCACCCACACAGATGGCCACTTTTCTATTGTCTACTACAGCTACTATTGGTGCTGTTGCTACTACTATTTCTACTATTAATACACCGGTAATGTACTAACTAACATCAGTGTCCATGATGGTGGTAGTAGTAGTTTTAGTTTTCCTACTGATTGCGGTGGAAGTCTTTTTTTTTGGGCCCTTATATTTTTAGTCGACTAACCACTGTTGTGTTTGTTGGTCAGAAACCATTCTGTTGCAGAATTCCAAAGTCCAAAATCATTGTGGAAAAAAGTTGCTGGACTATTAAACAAATAACAACTAACTAACACATAACAAACTAGCAAAGCGCTCAGAGAGTGCACCTCCGCCCTCTAGTGGACAGTAACACACACGCACCACGGACAAACAAACGGACAGACAAACACTCAACAAACTCAGACGATCACATAGCCTCCTTGGCGGAGGTAATTACAAGTAACAACATAGAAAGCAACCTTCGTACATGTTGATTCTTTGCTTTGACATTTCATGTGCCCTGAGCTCTCTCTTGCTATACGTCCTCAGACCAGGGCCGCTGACAGCTTTTTCAGGGCCCAGGACAAAGTAATCTGAAGGGGCCCCCACTCAATAAATTCAATGTAATGAGGACCCAATTCTGGGCCCACCGCCTCCCTGGGCCCGGGACAACTGACCCCTATGTCCCCACCCCCTGTCATCTTCCCTGCCTCAGACTGAAGGTTTCAGTGGACTGCAGTGGGTCTATAGCTGAAGTGCCCTCCTATAGTACAGAGCGGCCTTGGTAATGAAATAAATGAATGCAATGTAATGTTATGTTGGGATAAGCCTAACCCCATCTAACCTAGCGCCAGTGCTGAGGAACAGATGTTCTCCTCCAGCCACGAGTGTCCCCCTGAAATCTCAGTGCTGTGGCCGTGGTTAAGCAGAGCGCATTCTCAAGATAGTTTGAGGATGGAGGCGTTGGCGTATACATACATCTGATTCCACTAAAGCAACTTTAACCCTCTGTGTTGATAATGCTGGATGATCTCCAAACTGAATGTTGACGCCTTTTTTTGGTTCTATTTCCACCTCTCCTCCATCCAACTTCCCGTTCTTCTACCTCTTCTCCCATCTCTCATATCCCATTATCTCCTCACCATGTATCTCCTCTCCTCATCTCTCCTCTCCTCATCTCTCCTCTCCTCTCCTCATCTCTCCTCTCCTCATCTCATCTCTCCTCTCCTCTCCTCTCCTCTCCTCTCCTCTCCTCTCATCTCCTCTCCTCTCCTCTCCACCCCTCTCCACCCCTCTCCTGTCCTTCTCTCCACTTCACACTGCACTAATAGGACCATCATACCTGCTATGCATTGATAATCTCACACAGCTCAGCCCCACAAAGCAAAAGCCATTAGAGTTTTAATCAGGAAGTATGATTGCTCCGTACTCCGTCTGACTGCACTGCTTGGACACGTGGGGATTTAGTGCCAGTTTATGACAGCTAGCTAAGGGGGGGCGCATGGAGGAGTAGAGAGGCAAGCGACAGAATAGGGGAAAGAATACCTTTAAAGGTACACTGTGCAGGAATTGGTCGACAATGCTGAACTATGCTGACCATTGAAACTGGGTTGCCTATTGCCAAATTGTATCTTTTCATGAAAGTTTGCTAAGTAATAAACTAATATTTTCTAATATGGCCCAAGTTCAGTGATTTTTGCAGCTAAAAATGGCTATTTCTGGAAATTCAAAATGGCGGACCATGGAGAAGATCCCCCTTTTCATGCATGAAAAGTGCAATTTTTCCTGTCATAATGAATACTTACAATTTGATGGTTGTGGTAAGTATTCGTGAAAAAGGTAGCATTAGTGAATAGGCAGCATGAAGTCTGGAAATAAACAACTAAAAATCTCACACAGTGTCTCTTTAATGATTTTAAATCAGACTCAGTGTGGCTCTGTAAAAGTGTGCATGCATGTGTGTGTGTGTGCGTGCATGTGTGTGCGTGCAAGTGCAAGTGGTACATGTATAGCAATAGAGTCATCTAGTTTATTTCTGTTCTATCGCTGGGTCTGAGAGGAATAGAAGAATAGAGAGGTGAAGAACAGAGGAGAGACCAAAGAAGAGAGAATAGAGGAGCTGTGTGTGTGTGCGGTGTGCGTATGCGTGTGCGCGTGCGTGTGCGCGTGCGTGCGTGCGTGCGTGTGCGCGCACGTGTGAGGAGTAGGATTGTAAAGAGCCTTGTCCATCGTGCTGTGTTTATCCCATGCACAAATAGGATTGCTAAGGACTTGGCGGCGGCGCGCTGTTTGTCGTAGTTTACGGGATGCACGTGTGCACATGGCTACTGGCTACAGCAGCAGTTGTCGCCACGGCAACCAACAAGTGGTGCTCCATCTCGGATGCATGCTGAAACTCATCCCTGCACACACGCATGCAGGCATGTGCACACACACACACACACACACACACACACACACACACACACACACACACACACACACACACACACACACACACACACACACACACACACACACACACACACACTGCCATACATACACTCTAGACAAACTCTCACACGGACACACATGGAGACACTGTCACACAATGCCTCTGTCCCTGTCTCTGTCCCTGTCTTTGTCTCTGTCTCTGTCTCTGTTTCTGTCTCTGTTTCTCTCTCTCTCTCTCTCTCTCTCTCTCTCTCTCTCTCTCTCTCACTCTCTCTCTCTCTCTCTCTCTCTCTCTCTCTCTCTCTCTCTCTCTCTCTCTCTCTCTCTCTCTCTCTCTCTCTCTCACTCTCTCTCTCTCTCTCTGACACACACACATACACGGTCTCTCTTATACACACAGCCGCACATTGTCACAAACACACGCACCACGCGCGCGCACACACACACACACACACACACACACACACACACACACACACACACACACACACACACACACACACACACACACACAAAAGCACAAGCATTGTCTCACAGACAGAAACTGTCTCTGACACCCCCACCCCCCCCTTCTCACACGCACGCACGCACGCACGCACGCACGCACGCACGCACACACGCACACGCACACGCACTGACACACACACACACTTACACACACAAGCCGGGCCTTTCCCCCCAAGCCTTTTTCCCCAGCCGCCCCCTCCTGTCCCCGTTTGTTGTCATATCATGCCAAAGTAATCAAACGTAAAGTATTCCTCCTTGGCTCCCTGGAAGGGGGCTTGTCACTAATTAGAGATGTTTTGTGGGAAGTTTGGAATCCAGGGGACTTATTTTCCCCTGGTGGGCCCTTTCTCATCTGTTTCCCATTGTTATTCTTGTCCGTTCGAGGCGCATGCTTAGAAACCGTGGACTTCGTTCCCCCCCTCGCTCCTACCCTCCCACCATCATCCTCCACTTCCCCCTCCATCCCTGGATGAAATGGTTCCCATCTGGATATAACTGTGGAATTCATTTTATTTTTTTTTAAATCATATCTTTTTTTTTTCCAAGTACACATCTGGTCTTATCCATCCATCTTGGATGGGTGGTAGGAAGACATACAAAGGAGTATACAGTATGTCTCAAATGTACACGCCCTCCCTCCCTCCGCTAACAGTTGTAAGTTGTTGTTCTATTTTATTCGATGTGACCATTATTTGTCTTTGCGGGTCCCATTGTGGTATGCAGTAAAATCATCTTGTCTTTCAGGGAGTGCTGGTCAATAGGAGCATGAAGAATGTATTGTAGTTACTCTGGCTTGTCGAGGGGTGGTCACCTTAACAGGTGTCAAGCCTGCAAGAGTCACCTGTCAGTCCAAAGCCATTTGGCTCTGTCATTACCGTGGACAAATGAGTCATTCGCTGACTTGTGCACTCATTATTTCTTTCTGCTCCCATTGTCATTAAGAACACTAGTAGAGAATGTATGTTTAATTTATCCCTAAGGAAATGAAGATATGCATCACCATAGACATAGGTAGTACCGTATATCTTATATACACAAATAAACATACTTTCAAGACATTTATGGTCCTGATATAAGAGGGAACATTATCTCTGTGGGAACACAAGGGGATTTTTATGCCTACCTTTCATAAGTTTCTTTGGTCAGGGACACTTAAAAGAAACACACACAGACACACACAAAAATCAGGCTGTACCAGACATCAATTCAAATATAGTAATATATATACACAGCAGTTGAAGGTCTAAAGGCTATATTCTGTGGCATGATAATTGTACTATGTGTTTGTGTGTGGTTGTGCTAGTGGTGTTTTTTAAATTCCAGTTCTGTGACTCATTCTCAAGCTTAGTTGGAAGCCATTTTCTAAGTGGCTGCATAGGCATATTTTTCATCCCGTTAATATGATGAAAGCAAATAACAAGCAGCCCCCACAACAGCAAAGACCTCCAACGGGGGAATCCTTTTATGAAAATAAACGTGTCCTGTTGCTCAGCGCGCCGCGCAGTGCTTTTGGGAAATAGGCTTCTTTTGAAACACACTGTTCTCTCCCTTTTTGTTATTTAACTTCTCTTTTATTCCCGGTCTTCATTGCTCTTCTTTTTTTCTGTAAATGGTTTGTTTTGTAGATGTGTTGTCTCCCTCGATTTATCCGGATTCCTATCAGCTCTCTATAACAAGGCACGGTGGGAGGAAGATATTTGTATGAAACATTATAGACATATTCATATTGATGTCGTTATTTGCCAAATTTAACCCATTATTAAGTGATAATGATATTATTCAGTCCCCTTTTTAGTGTGCAAATGCTCGACTGATGATCCCAAGAACCCATGTAGTGGCTAGTTTGAATATATTTTTTATTAATCTTGTGTACTAAGAAACTTGCAAACTTTCTTTCCCCTTAGCATGGCGGCTGGCTGGACAAGTTTTGTGCCAAGTTAGCTGGCAGTGCTGTGAAAGCAGCCATCGTGTATCTGCAACGCAGCCGCATGGATTCATCTGTATATGTCAGCATATGCTGAATGCATGGGACCCGTGTTTATATCGGGATGCGGCAGGGAGGGATATTTACTTGAAAAAGGAGGAGAGGAAGGAGGAGGAGGAGGAGGAGGCTATTCTGAGCATGGTGGATGCGTGACGGCTTGAGTTGCGAAGCAAACCTGTCTGCTCGTTTCAACATCCACGGTCCGTTGGCTTCGTACGTATCCG
>NC_085880.1:2175107-2177607 GCF_034702125.1 Engraulis encrasicolus
GGCACCCCAGGGTGCCCCGGCACCCCTGTTGAGAAACACTCTTCTAACCGACAGTTACAACTCCTCCTCAAGTCCTCCTCAGCAGGAAAAAAGGAAACAGCTCCAGCGAGGACCAGCCAAGCGAGGCTTCAAAACTTCAGTGGTCCCCACACAGAGGGATGAAAAAAAAGCAATAAAACATCGAACTTGCCATGAATCCCAAAAAACTCCACCTGGCCCCCTAGCCCAGTGTCACCTACAGACCTGTTTGATTGTGCTGAAGTCTTCGCCAATGCTATTTCAGTTTCAGTGGCACCTTAAAGCAAAAAATAGTAAAAATAAAGAAATAAATGAAAGCGTCTGCATCAAAATGCAGATCGACTTCTAGTCCACACACACACAGACACACTAACACACACTAACACACGCACACACACACACACACACACGCACACGCGCACACACACACACACACACACACACACACACACACACACACACACACACACACACACACACACACACACACACACACACATGCACACACACACCTTAGCCACATGGAGCGAGAGGGACTTTTGCCTTTGTTGTTGTTCCTCCCATTCGAAACGCGACGCCTCTGGATCCTTAGCCAATTTTTCCCCATCACCGTCCGCAGTCACAGGCAGGGTTCTGCTCATCTGGGCTCGTTTGCATAGGTAAATAGCACAGCACTGACAGCCGGAGTCTATAAATGAACAGGCGGAAGCAAGCGCAGTCGGAGAGTGTGTGTGTGCGTGTGTGTGTGTGTGCGTGTGTGCGTCCGTGTGTGTGTGTGTGTGCGTGTTTGTGTGTGTGTGTGTGCGCGCGTGCGTGTGTGTGTGCGCGTGTGTGCGTGTGTGTGCGCGTGTGTGCTTGTGTGTGTGCTTGCGTGTGTGCGCGTATGTATTTGGAAGCGAGCGGTGGTGGAGTTGGGGTGCAGGATGAGGAAATGGGACATGTTGGGGCGCGAGATCCGTACGCGCCAGTTGACAATGATGAATATCCGCTCTGAAGCATTAGTGATTTTCCTACCTGTTTGTTAGCGTAACATACATACGCACATGTATGTGCGTGCACGCACATTCACATATGCGGCCATACCACATGTGTGGAAAGCTAGTGTGTTAAAGCATGAGAGGACGACCCATCTGTAAACTTTCAAAGTCAATATAAAGTAACGACTTGCTGTAACTAAGTTAACCTAGTTAACAAAGTAACAAGTCAACTAAGTTGACGAAAGTGTTAGTCAGTACTGAACAAGCAATGTAAACACAATAAGCCATCAATGAAAATGCCAAAAGGACGTGTGGAAAGCTAGTATGTTAAAGCATGAGAGGACGACCCATCTGTAAACTTTCAAAGTCAATATAAAGTAACGATTTACTGTAACTAAGTTAACCTAGTTAACAAAGTAACAAGTCAACTAAGTTGACGACAGTGTTAGTCAGTACTGAAAAAGTCATTTAAACACAATAAGCCATCAATGAAAATGCCAAAAGGACCCATTGCCACCTGTGTTATGTTGAAAAAGGCAGTAACAAGGCCATGTCTCCTCAAAGGCCATGTCCCATATTGACAGCCTGTATGGACTGTTCCCTCCGTCTCGTGAGTCTTGACTTTTAGCCTTTTAGCTTATAAGTGGAATGGAAATACACAGGTCCAAATTGGCAGGTTAAATGAATACATCATTATCATTGAATCAGTCTCTCACACATGGTCAGTCCAGAGGGTTTGACGTTAGCGATCAAAAATAAACTGTGCGTGAAGCAATTAAAGACCATGTTACTTTATCAATTCCAGTGACTGAATCTGTAATTGAATTCAAGACATTTCCGTCATTACTTACAGGTCATTTTGAAACCGATTTTGGTGTGACGGCTCGCATAAATGGACATGCCTATTTATGATACAGGGTAATAGTGGTATTTATGCATGCAATTATATGCCATTTATCATGATGTCATGACGATCCTGTTATGCATCGCAAGAAATATTGCAGTCGGCCATAAACAGTACAGTACCATATAATAAATAAATTAATACATAAGTGACAATTTTTTATTAGTCTTTTTTTTCTGCCATGCATTGCTGTAGTTAAATTCTGGTATCATACAATAGCCAAAAACATAATATTGACAGATCATATGGAAAACTTTAAATTTTTTCTTTTTTGTTTTGTTTTGTATTATCAATCCTACATATGACTTAAATGCCGTTACATTTCTCTACTATTAAATGATTCTGGATTACATTCTGATATTTATTTGATACAATATGGTTAGCAATAATTGTAATATTGTTTTTCTGCATATTTTAATGTTTTTAAAGCATATTTTAAATGAAAAGAAACAATAGTGTGAAACTGAGAGATAACAACCAGACTGCAATAATAAACATATTGTATTGTTTCGTAACACACATATTTTGAATCATTGGCAAGGAGTGTATGATATGCACACACACACATGTAACATTGAGTGGACTATTAGCACAGCATGTG
>NC_085880.1:2190107-2200107 GCF_034702125.1 Engraulis encrasicolus
ACACACACACACACACACACACACACACACACACACACACACACACACACACACACACACACACACACACACACACACACACACACACACACACACACACACACACACACACACACACACACACATCAGCAAACAAGAGTATCAAACGGCCAGAGGCACTTCCATACGCCACTGTTTGTCTAATAATTATAATCGATTTACAAAGAAAGCAGTCTGTTTTTCTTTTCTTTTCCTTTTTTCTCTCCCCCCCCCCCCCTTACCCCCCTCTCCTCCTTGCTCAAATATTGACCAACCCCTTAGTTGTCCCAGAGCCCTGACTAGGCTACTGTGTTGTATTGTAGCTTAGCTTGAGGAGAGCCTACTCTGGTACTGTATCTTCCTTCCTGATGAGTCTGCTGTGCTGTGTGTGATACCAGAGAGAGTAGAGAGAGAGAGGTGCCATTGGCCCATTGTTTCCGGGTTCTATTATTGCAAGGGGGAGGGGGGGGGAATCCCCCTTTAGGCAGACCTAGGCAGACCTAAGGACTGTTCTATTCAATGCTAGGGGTATTATGACACGCCCCTTTAGGCAGACCGGAACCTGGTCATGTTAGGTGCCCATAGCAACCTATTACATTGGCATATCTCTATATACTTAAAGAATCTCTGGTGATACTGTCTCTGGAGTTGTTGGTTATTGGTGGATTCCACACATATCTCAGGAACACAGCACTAAGATTGATGTTGGTATTAACACACACACACACACACACACACACACACACACACACACACACACACACACACACACACACACACACACACACACACACACACACACACACACACACACACACACACACACACACACACACACACACACACACACCATTCTTTTGACGCAGCGTGAGTGTCAAAAGACATTCAAAAAGTTTTTTTATGGATGTTGGTGAAGCTGTGTGTGATGGGGGTGAACGGGGTCAGGGTTTGGGTGATGCGGAGGGCTGTGGGGTTGGGTGGGTGTGTGTATATGTGGGGGCGGGGGTTCTGCCACTTGTTTTGTATGCAGCGCTCGCTCGATGAACCCGGACCACCTGAGGATCTATTTATGTTCGCAATTAATTGGAGGGAATCTCACAGTTGCGGCGGGTCACGGAAAATAATTAGAGCGCTTGGAAGGTGTCAGGCGCCGCATTAGGGCCACATCAGGGCCCCCTGTCCCTGTCCCTTTCTCTCCCCCCCCCCCCCCCCCCCCCCCCCCCCCCCCCCCCCCTAAACCACCCCCCCCCCCCCCCATCCCCCCATCTCTGTCTCCACTATAGAAGATTAAATATGGAAATATGCAAAATATGCAAATGACCCCCTGCCTCCGCTCAGGCAGAGAGGAGGCCTCCTGGAGTGTCATAGTAACAGACTTGTTACAATGCAGCCACATTGTTATGCATGGTTGTCAAACTCTCTCATATTCAGGAACCACTTTTTGCCCAAGAATATTCTCTTTTTTGTATTACTATAGAAATATTTTTATTTCCTGAATCCATGCTGCCCATTCACAAAGGCTAGATTTCCCATTAATACTCAGCACCACCATCAAATTCTAAGTATTCATTATGACTGGGAAAAATTGCACTGTTCATACATGAAAAGGGGATCTTCTCCACGTCCACCATTTTTTAATTTCCAGAAATAGACATTTTTACCTGCAAAAGTTACTTTACTTTGGTGTTACTAGTAAATATTTACTAGTTTGTAAATATTCATGAAAAGATAAAATTTGGCGATAGGCAGCACAGTTTTAATGAGCAGCATAGTTGCAATACCTACTATGGCCACCATCCTACACAGTGCATCTTTAAGGTTGAAATGGTAAACAAATAAAAACAGCAATATGTTTGTAAACATGTAGACATTTAACTATGTATTGTCATGGAACATGTGTAGGTGAATATATTTGTAGCTGTAATCTATCAATCAATCTGCGTATATAACTACTGTGTATGCATCTGTTCGTCTTTATAGCCATAAATCGTGTTGTCTGTGGACTGCCTATTCCTTATCTGCTGTGCTGTGTATAAATAGAGGTGTGTGCGCGTGTGTGTGTGTGTGTGTGTGTGTGTGTGTGTGTGTGTGTGTGTGTGTGTGTGTGTGTGTGTGTGTGTGTGTGTGTGTGTGTGTGTGTGTGTGTGTGTGTGTGTGTGTGTGTGTGTGTGTGTGTGTGTGTGTCTGTGTGTGTCTGTGTGTGTGTGTGTGTGTGTGTGTGTGTGTGTGTGTGTCTCTGTGTGTGTGTCTCTGAGTGTGTGTGCGCGTGCGTGTGTGCATGCGTGTGCGCTTGCTATTACGGATGTAGCTGCTTCAGCGCTATCTGCCTGTTGGAGTGTTGAATATAGAGCCAAGTCTCGTCTCTGCCCAAGCAAAGTGCCCAGGGAGATATTCAGATCGAATTAGAGGCTCCATCAGCGCTGTCCTCTGCTGCCTGTGCCCAGTGGAAGAGGAGGGAGGTCGGTTTGGAGTGTGCGAGTGGCATTCTGCGCTCTTTTATTGTGTGTGGGAGTTGATGTGTTGAAGAACTGATATAGAACCAACAGGACTCTGTTTAAAAAAAACCCCTCTCCTCTGCTCGTCTCTCCTCTCATCCTTTTTCTCTGACAGTTCTTTTCCTTCCTACTCTCTCTCTCTCTCTCTCTGTCTCTCTCTCTCTCTCTCTCTCTCTCTCTCTCTCTCTCTCTCTCTCTCTCTCTCTCTCTCTCTCTCTCTCTCTCTCTCTCACTCTCTCTCTCTTCCATGCTCTCTCACCCTCACCATCATTCTCTCCATCATTTTCTTCTCCCTCCCCTCCCTCCCCCCCTCTCTCTGCCTCTCACTGTTTTGTGTCTCCTTGGCAAAGCGTGGTTGACAGCAACAACAAAGACAGGACTCTGAGAGAGTAGTTTTCTCTCCATGAACCCAGTCTTCTAGCTTCCACTTCCTCTATCCTTCTCTTCTTATATCCTATTCCTCTTCTCTGCTTCCACCTCCTCTGTGTCTCTTGTTCTTCTGCTCTCCTCCTCCTCAGGCTTGAATATGTGAGAATGGTGATCACACCATCGTGTTGGTCAGTGTCTTCATTGCCAGATCTCCCACATGCGCGCACGCACGCACACACACGCACACACGCGCACACATCCATGCACGCACACACACGCACGCACATCTTCCTCAGGCTCTCCACAGACCCTGTGTGTCTAGGAGAGCCTTCGCATCCATCTCTGCTTATCACACACACACACACACACACATACACACACGCACACGCACACGCACACACACGCACACGCACACACACGCGCACACGCACGCACACACACACACACACACACACACACACACACACACACACACACACACACACACACACACACACACACACACACACACACACACACACACACACACACACACACACACAAAACCTTTCACCAGGCTTCTATTCTCTGTCCTTTTCCCCTTTTCCTTTCTCTTTCTCTGACACAAGCAAGACCGAGCTAGCAACACGGACATAGCACATTTCGTTACCACTTTATTTCTTTTTTCTCCGCGTACTGATTTTTTTTCTGCCACTCGAGTTGCTGTAAAGAAAAAAAGAGTACAGAAAATAGACACAGAGTGTAAGGAGGATTGAGAGAGTGGGCAGAGGGCTGCTTGTTGTTGTTGCTGGTACACTGTGGAAGGCAGAACGCAGAAACGCGTCTGTGTAATAAAGAAACACATGCATGGTGCAACCTTTTCCATTTTTTAGTTTTACAATATTTTGGTCAGCACCCTTAAAAGAAGAAAAAAACTGTTGGGTGAAGCTTGCTCCAACCTTTATGACCTGCGTGTTGCTGGTTGAAATGAAAGCTGGGTGCTGCTTGTGGAGCATTTTTCCTCAGTGGCTTCTGGGTGCCTACACCCAGGGCCACTGACAGCTTTTGCTGGGCCCAGGACAAAGTTGTCTGAAAGGGCCCCCCATCCAATACATACAATGCAATGAGAACCCAATTCTGGGCCCCCTCTGTCCCTGGGCCCGGGACAACTGTCCCCTTTGTCCCCCTCTGTGGGCTTCTCTGCCTACATCCCACCTTGTTTTGTTTGTCTGCACTACCGGGAACTACTGCAGTGGTTAGTGTCAGCACAACTCAATTGCCTCTTTTTTCTTCCCAAGGAAACACAAGGGCCGGCTGTGTGACGGGTAATTATTTGGCTTTATATCGGCTGCCTGTTTACTGCCAACCAGGGTGAAGGCTAACTATCTCGCTCTCCTTCTTTTTATCCCGTATCCTCTCCTCAAATGCTCTCCCTTTTTCTGCCATTGTCTGTGTGCTCAGTTTGTGAACACACACACGTGCACACACACACCCACACACACACACACACACACACACACACACACACACACACACACACACACACACACACACACACACACACACACACACACACACACACACACACACACACAGTCTCCTTCTCTCTCTCTCTCTTTCTCTCTCTCTCTCTCCCTCTCTCTCTCTCTCTCTCTCCCCCCCCCTCTCTCCCACTCTCTCTCCCCCTCTCTCCCCCCCCCCCCCCTCTCTCCCTCCCCCCTCCCCCCTCTCTCCCTCTCCCCTCGTGTTCCTGTCACGTCCCCCTCAGCAGTGAGGGTGGTGGTTCTTATCATTGTTCTATTAGAATTGCACCTGCCGGGTAACAAGCAAATGGCAAGCGTTCAAAGGAAAGGCTTGTTGGAAGCAGCAGAGCATCTCTGAACCATACACCCACTGCATTGTCTTAATTGGTTTGCCACATACATACAGCATTCCCTGAATGCACATTGTCTATACGCTGCAGCCCTCTTGTTGGCAAGAGATCATTTCCCCCATTATATCCAATGGAGGGACACTGAATAACGGGACGCTGAACAACTGCAATGGAACACTAAGATCCCTGAATGCCTTTATGGGTTTGTGTGCATATGTGATATGTGTGTATGGTGCAAGTGGCTGGTTAATATTCCAATGTATATTTAGTGTACTTTATTTTTCTGAATAATATAGTAAATCATAGTGTACACGTAATAAAAAAATGTAACCCAGAAATGCAATTTATGACCGCCTCTTGTAGTTTCCCGGAACGTGTGTGCAGTTGAGATGAATGTGTTGCCGGCCTCGATACAGAAGCTATCAGGAGTGGCTCAGTCACATCCAATCTAATCTCGAGCCATGTCACCTCTGGGTGTCAGGTGTGACTTAAGACACACACACCTTTGTGTTTACGCCTTTCTGGGTCTGAGGGCTACCCGAGGGTTACCAAGGGCTACCGAGGGCTACCCAAGGGCTACCAAGGTCTACCCAAGGACTACCAAGGGCTACCCGAGGGCTACTTTTGTTATACAAAATCTTATGCTGATGTCTTGACATCATTCCCAAATCACGCTATGATTGAATGATAATTTGCTTATAGGTTACAAATAGATAATCTCATATTTGAATGAAGAAAAACACCAACTGTGACTAAAATCTTACGGTCGTCAGTCACTATTAATTATCATCCTTGGAGGGCACCTCAGAAACTCATGGAGGGCTACCTGGCACCCGCGGGCACCACGTTGGTGACACCTGGTTTACGGTGTCCCACCACCATTACCACAGCCACAGGGTCACGGGTGCAACCATCCCTTCACCCCTTTCACCAGAGGTGTGAGGTGACTTGGAGGGTAAAAACATTGCCCTGTCCATCTAACTTAACCTAGCCTGATTATCATGGACTTTCAAATCTCTTCGAGACTTGGTCTGACCAAGAGCATAACAATTAACATTTCCCAAATGGCATGGTTGACCCGCCTCCCTTGGTTTTGCTAATGGTTGTTTGCTTCCTGACAAAGTGGGAGGAGTTCCCGTTTTTCAGGGAACTCAGAAAGTACTTGCATTATCTCCTGACCTGACTAGCAGCAACGCTGAAGGTGTTGCGTCACTAGGAGGGCACGGCCTGGCTAAACTTAAAGGTGCACTGTGAAGTATTTTTAGTAGTTTATTTCCAGAATAGATGCTACCCATTCACAAATGATACCTTTTTTTAGGTAACATTAAACCACATATCTGACTCAGAGTTGGTAGGATCAAATTTGTGGCTTTAGTTTTTTTTTCTTTACATTTTGAGGTCAGAATTTAAACTTCTGCCCTCCTTGCCCCATGACTTGAGCTTCGAATGAATATGTCAACAGCTTGTTTTCTCCAGAGAGCCAGATGGAGGATGAGAACTGGGCTCTGGTGTCTGTGATCTTCTCACCTGTCTTTGCCGGACGTCTAGGCTGAGGTCTCATGGGCAGCAGGACTTCTTAGGGCTTCCGCACACTGGCTCCGACAAAGTGCTGAGCACTGCTGGGCAAAAGTTCATTTCATTGTTTTCAATAGAACCCCACACACTGGCACACAATATTTATTAGCAGGCTGTATTAAATTGTGTAATTTGAATGTATTTTGCTTATAGCCTATTGTAATATGTCATTGTATTGTTTTCTGTATGATCTTCAGATGTAATTTTTAACACTATGAACTGATTTTATTGAAGAAAAGGACCCCAGGAAGAATAGCTGTGGCATTGCCACAGCTAATGGGGATCCAACAAATAAACAAATAAACACACTGGCGCTGATGTCCGCGGACATTCGCCGATGTCGGATAGCAATTAGAGACAAGTTCTATTTTGTCGGCACCGCCCATTGACTATCAATGCTATGTTCGTGTGAAATTTGGTTTGGGGGTCCGAATTATGTCGGAAGCAAAATGCGCCGCAGTGCTGTCGGAGCCAATGTGCGGCCGGCCTAATGGCAACAAGCCAGCCATTTTGCCTCTTCATCTCATTGGTGGGCAGCCGTGGCCTAGTGGTTAGGGAGTTGGTCTTTCAATCTGGGGGTTGTTTGTTCAAATCCCACCTGACCTCCCTCTACACCTCCATTCATGGCTGAAGTGCCCTTGAGCAAGGCGCCTAACCCCACATCACTCCAGGGACTTGTAACCAATGCCCTCAAATATCTGTAAGTCACTTTGAATAAAAGTGTCAGCTAAGTGTAATGTAGTGTATTGTGATCTCAGGCGCCGTTTATACATACCCGGCTATTTTCAAAAACAAAGACCTCTTTCTTCGTTTGTGCCTTTGTACACTCAAACGGAGGTTTTTCCTCTGAAAACGCATTTTCCTGAAAACTGAGTGGCATTCTCTTTACAGCATTAATGTAACTATGGCCGCTCTCGGCAGCATATTCATGCGAATTTTGTGCTGTTGTGCACAAATATATTGATTGTGCTATTGAGGTGCACTCTGGATATCCTTTTCTTGAGTTTTCTGTTTATTTTTTTCTTAGACACACTGTACTGTACAGACAGGTTGCATAGCTGTTCTAGCCTTCAAACTATTATTTGAGTTTCATATTGATGAAGATAACCTTAGGTCAGGTAGTTTACGATGAGAAGAAGATTGATCTAACTCTCCTAAAGTACATTTTTATATAAATATCACAAAATAAAATAAGTATGTACTTAAAATATAGGCCTACATTACCTTTGTGTGTACATGTCGTAAGATGGAAGAGGTTTATATACCGTCCACCGTACACGTTATTCCTTCTCAGGGTTTTTCAACACAAAGATGACATGTTCCCAGGCTTAGGTCAATGACCTCCACATTCTCTCTCTTTCTTTTTCTCTTTCTCTTTCTCTCTCTCTCTCTCTCTCTCTCTCTCTCTCTCTCTCTCTCTCTCTCTCTCTCTCTCTCTCTCACTCTCTCTCTCTCTCTCTCTCTCTCTCTCTCTCTCTCTCTCTCTCTCTCTCTCTCGTGCGCGCGTGCGCTCTCTCTCTCTCTCTCGTGCTCTCTGTCTGTCTGTGTGTGTGTGTGTGTGTGTGTGTGTGTGTGTGTGTGTGTGTGTGTGTGTGTGTGTGTGGGTGTGTGGTCAGGACCCTGGCATGGTAGACTTAGCACAAACATGTGTGTTAATTAATGCAGGTTCTGGCAGTAGGCTGTTAATACCAACTTGCGTACTCAGTCAGTCTGCCATTACGTTGTTTAATTGGAAAATATATAATAGCCACACGTGCATAGTGAGTCAGGTGCTGTCCATTTTCTAAAGTGCTGGACAAAAAAAAACGCTTTCAGCTTTTGTGTAAGGTGCCTAATCTAGAATTGTACACACACACACACACACACACACACACACACACGCACACACACACACACACACACACACACACACACACACACACACACACACACACACACACACACACACACACACACACACACACACACACACACACACACACACACACACACACACACACACACACACACACACACACACTGTATATACATGTACTTTTATAATGGCTTATTTTTATAAAGCAAGTTGAGCTGCCTCTAAAAAGACACACACACACACACACACACACACACACACACACACACACACACACACACACACACACACACACACACACACACACACACACACACACACACACACACACACACACACACACACACACACACACACACACACACACACACACACACACACACACACACACACACCATCCCTTATTTTTCAGCATTTTTTGTACTTTTGTAATAACCCTTTGTAAATTAGAATGACCTTTTCAGCGCTGCAGTGAATGTAGTGTTTACCGTGCAATTAAGATCTCTGCTTGCTGATGTTCTTGGCAGTTTGAAAGTATGACGCAAATACAATATGAAGATTCTGGGGCTGGGACGTTCGCATAAATCCCTGGCAATTGATGTCAGTTGAGGTAGCATTTAGAAATGTAGACTTTAAATCTCTAATCGCTACCTCAACTGACGTCAGTTTGATCTAATTCAATCATCTAACTATCAGAGATTGCTCATTATTTGATGGTGATGTTCCCTATAAGTCCTAGCCTGGGCGAAAGCCGACAGTTCACTCCGAGGGTGAGTTCTGCGTCACCACTCTCAACTGATTGCTCATTGGCTAAACAGTGAGCGAACCGAGCTACGAGGGTTTCGCCAGACTGTGTGCAGAGCCAAAATCTTTGGGTGGAGTACATAGGATGGCGTCGCCAGGCTATGTAAGTCCCACCTCCAAGGTAAAGCACCCTGTTCCCCACTCTCAGGCCTGAATAGCAGACTCCTGTTGGATGTTCTCAAACTTCACATATATAAGTTCAGCTGCAAACAGCGTATTGGTTTGTTGCCTACCATACCCTCGATGAATGAGAATATTCATAGACGAACATTGCTTTTTTATGTTTTTTTATTTTATTTTATTTCATCCGACTAATTTGAAATCACACAGACAGAATGAATATTCCTTTTTATATAAAACAGCACTGTGTTCAGCACTGTGTTCTTTCTCTCGCTCTGTCTTTTGCGCTCCACCTCTCCTTATCCCCTTTGTCTGTCTGTTCTTATCTGGCTTTCCTCCCTCTGTCCTTTAGTGGCTGCTGCTGCTGCTGACAGTGGGGTTTCTGCCTAATAGATTTGGCTGCCGGGCACCCACCACACTATACACTCTACACTACACACTCTACACTACACACACTACGCTACACACACTACACTACACTACAATACACTAACCTACACATAGAACGCACGCACGCACGCACGTACATGCACGCACACTACACTACACTACTGTACACTACACTAACCTACCGCA
Organism: Engraulis encrasicolus; assembly: GCF_034702125.1. Lineage (NCBI taxonomy): Eukaryota > Metazoa > Chordata > Actinopteri > Clupeiformes > Engraulidae > Engraulis > Engraulis encrasicolus. The sequence goes on from NC_085880.1 coordinate 2,199,772, forward strand.
CACACGCACACGCACACACGCACACGCACACACGCACACACACACACACACACACACACACACACACACACACACACACACACACACACACGCACACGCACACACGCACACACACACACACACACACACACACACACACACACACACACCTCAGTGCCCGGTGCCCGGCACAATTCCCTTACACGCACGCACACACACACACACACACACACACACACACACACACACACACACACACGCGCACACACACACACACACACACAGACACACACACACACACACACACACACACACACACACACACACACACACACACACACACACACACACACACAC
>NC_085880.1:2205107-2217607 GCF_034702125.1 Engraulis encrasicolus
GTGCGTGCGCGCGTGCGTGTGCTTGCTATTACCACTATATTGACATTTCACCTTTGCTGTGAGGACATTTGTGGTTGTGAGGACCTTTTTGTCTGTCCTCACAACCAGTTGTTTTGTTGCTGGTGAAAAAAAACTATAAGTGCAAAAAACATTTGTTCACCGACAGGTTAGGAAAAGGGATTGTGTTGATTAGCTTAGGGCATCATTTTTAGCATTCACTTCTTTTGATGTAATGGGAGTCAATGGAATACCCTCAGAAAATAAATATGTATACGTGGTGTGTGTGGGTGCGTGTGCGTGTTTGTTTGTATGAGTTTGTGTGTGTGTGTCCATGTGTGTGTGTGTAATGCGTGTACATATCTGCATTTGTACTGCAACATACAGTATAACATAAAATAACCATGAACATACCAGCAGCGGACGTTACCTGCATTGTCAGACGAATGACTGACTAACTCACACTATGAATTGATGGCTGCCTTCTATGAAGGATGGCAGTCTGCCGTATATTGGATCCCTCGCGACAGTTGTGGATGAATCACTTGTGTCCATGTCTATATTTTTCACCCATCTCGTTTTTTTCCCCATTTACAGACGGTATATAAGCTTGTTCTTCCTCTCAGATTATCCCCCACAAATCCTCAAATCAATGGGGTGTCAGTCATCTGTGTGTGTGTGTGTGTGTGTGTGTGTGTGTGTGTGTGTGTGTGTGTGTGTGTGTGTGTGTGTGTGTGTGTGTGTGTGTGTGTGTGTGTGTGTGTGTGTGTGTGTGTGTGTGTGTGTGTGTGTGTGTGTCTTTGTCAGTCTGCATGTCTTACACAGTAGCAGGCACACTATCAAGGAATAGTATTTATTACAGCACTGTTTTCAAGGTATATTATTTATCTAGTATTAGAGATGCACCGGATCCAAGATCCGGTTCCGGATCCGGCAGGATAATAGTGTTTTTCACGGGATCCGGATCCGGTTCCAGGATCCGGTAATCGAGGCTTTTCAGTCAAAATAGTTTGAGCCAACGTGATAAAAAAGGACCCACGTGTGTGAGTAGGCTATATGTTTCAATCCTTTCGTAGGATTCGGTATCTGATTCCGGATCCGGCAGGATCTTAAGCAGTGGATCCGGTATCCGGCAGGATCGTAAAAATCAGGATCCGGTGCATCTCTATATAGTATATATATATTTATTTTACATCAGTCCATATATTAATATCAATAATCAATACTTATATATTAATATTTTATTTAGTATATTTAAAAACAAAATGGAACCTTGTAATGTGATGATTGATTGCAGTGATCCAAAGACACAACAACATACATAATCATTTTGAACCCAGTGTATTATTTACGACAACATTATATATTCCGGTTAAGTATTACAGGGCTGTATGTAAGCCATAGATAGATTGTTCTGTCATTTACAGTACCAAAGTGGGATATGTTATTCAATGAATGAATGAATGAGTGTGCTGTGTAGAGGGTGGAATGGACGTTTAGGGGACTGCTCTACCTCTCTCCTCTCTTTCCGCTGGACTGTGTGTGTGTGTGTGCGTGTGCATTTTTTTTCTTATCATGTATCAGATATAATATTCAGGCAAAGTATGTATAACAGCACAGTTTCAATATTAAGGTATAGTATTTCCAAGAGCTCTGTTTAAAGGGACACTGTGTGAGATTTTCAGTTGTTTATTTCCAGAATCCATGCTGCCCATTCACTAATGTTACCTTTTTCATGAATACTTACCACCACCATCAAATTCTAAGTATTCATTATGACTGGAAAAATTGCACTTTTCATACATGAAAAGGGGGATCTTCTCCATGGTCAGCCATTTTGAATTTCCATAAATAGCCATTTTTAGCTGCAAAAATGACTCTACTTGGAACATACTAGAAATATTTGTTTATTACTTAGTAAACTTTCATGTAAAGATCAAATTTGGCAGTAGGCAGTCCAGTTTGCAGCATAGTTGCAGTACCTTTTTTGACCATTTCCTGCACAGTGTACCTTTAAGCCTGCATGGGTGGCTGTTTGGGGGACAACTCGTCCTCCTGTCTGGTCTTGTCTTCCTGGACTCTGGCACACCTCGTGTCTGCTGGCTTCCGAGCCGCAGAGAGATGAGATAGCCGGGCCGCTTTCTCAGAGCAGGCAGGAGCAGCTGCCCAGAGCAGGGGACAAGTGCCGCACGCACACACACACATCTACGCGCAAGCACACACACACAGCTACGCACACGCACACACACTCACCTACGCGCACGCACACACACTCGCACTCACATCATGATAACGAGGTACCCACACACACTCACACACACACACACACACACACACACACACACACACACACACACACACACACACACACACACACACACACACACACACACACACACACACACACACACACACACACACACACACACACACACAAACACACCTCCTGATTGCTAATGACCACCGTTTTGCCCAGCAAAAGTCACCTTCTGTGGGCACCCACCTCAACTCATTCATTACCTTTCCCTCACCCAACTTAAAATTCATTCATTCATTCATTCATTCATTCATTCATTCATTCATTCATTCATTCATTCATTCATTCATTCATTCATTCACTCATTCACTCATTCATTCATTTGTTTTTTCGTCTGTGCATTTGGTTTGACGTAAGTTTGTTTCATTCATTCCTTAAATTATTCTTTTAGATAAGAAAGGGAAAAACAGTGACGACTGCATTTGTTTATTTTAGGATTTCATCATTAAATAGGAGTTTGTTTTGTAGTAATTATTATTACATTGACTGTTCATCCTCTGTACCTGTAGTTTACTGGTTGTTGTTTTTTGTGCACAGTTGTGTCCTTAGATCACACAGCCATCCACTTACCATCTATATAGCCAGCCTGTTTGAAAATGTGCCTGCTCACTGTGATTGAGCCTGATTGCAGCCTTCGCTCCAATCGCCGTGGTGACTGCGGAATGTGGCCATGACGAGGTACAGCAGTGCTTCCCAAACTTGTTTCTTTTGGGACCCACTTTTAGACCCAAGATTATTCCCGTGACCCACAACCATTGAATTTCCAAACGTTCCAAACAAACACTTTTTGCCCTTTTATATTGCTAAATTTTTATGTAAAAATCACAGGAAAACTTAATGCATTCATTAACATACAAATGAATACAGTTAGTAACCAATTTATGGAATGGTTATGTTATATAAAAGTGTTATGCAAACAGACCCTTCTCTCAGCGACCCCCTTGTAATACCTATGTGTAATACCGTCACCCACATGGGTCCCGACCCCCAGTTTGGGAACCACTGAGGTACAGCAATTCTAAAGGAGGTCAGAGAAGGTAGGAGCAGACTGTGTAGTGGTATAGCATGTAGCTACTGCCCTCCCCCTTCCAAACAAGGCAAACCAACAAGACACACACACACACTCTCTCTCACACACACACACACACACACACACACACACACACACACACACACACACACACACACACACACACACACACACACACACACACACACACACACACACACACACACACACACACACACACACACACACCAGTCCCATACAAATACACACACACACACACACACACACACACACACACACACACACACACACACACACACACACACACACACACACACACACACACACACACACACACACACACACACACACACACACACACACAGGCAGGCCCTGCGGTAGCCAGCTATAATGAAGCGTTCTGTCACTGGCTTTCTGCAGTATGTGCAAAAAATCTCCATCCTGCTCTCAACATGGGAGAGGCCGTCTGCCTCAAATTATGGCTCTCACCAAGACTAGCAGAGTGAAAAAAAAGTTTTCCTTTTCCCCACCCCATTCCTCTCTAAATTATCCTCCAGTGATAAGGAATTGTTGTATCTGTTTTCTCGTTCATGGGAGGTTTTTTTTCATCTTTTGTCTAAGTGGTTCCATACATGGTGCATACACAGAAGAAAACTATGTTTGAGGAATTTGCTCAACTCACAGGAATATAGTTTAAGCTGTACCTGTAGCTAAAAATTTCGAAAAAAAAGCTTTCGAATTTCACGTTACAAGGCTGCGTATAGGTAATCAATGGTGGCAAAGATTGAAACTTAATGCCTGGAGGCGTGCGCAGCAGTTGAAGCTTTCACTGCAGAGCTCAAGACGAAAGAAATCCACAAAATGGCTAATTGAAATGCTAATTTTCAGAAGGATCAGGATCTGGATCCCCATCACAGATGCTCGTATATGTGGACACGTATTTGTACTCATGTGCTTCTTCAGTCCCCCCTGTTGAATGTTGTTTAATTTATTAAACATGTGCTGTTTCCCTGGAAACACTACACTGCTAGCTGTGCCTTCACAGATGGCCATGTCGATGGCCAGTTCACATGCTAAACAACAAACCCAGGTTACACATTAATAGGCAGTTCTTTTTAGCCGGCATTAGCTTGTATAGCTCGGGGTCGCTAACACCTCGGATTGCTCTGTGGTTGTTCCGATAAAACTTTAATGGACTTGGTGTTATTAGAGCATTCATCGAATGGTGTGTTGTCTTGCTCCTGGATCAGACCCTTTTGCCCTCACTAGCCACACCACAGTACAAGGACCCGTGGTCATTTCAACACTCATTGCGGTAGTTCGTTTTTTTTTAGCAGCGACTCAGGAGCAGATGGAAGTGGGTCGTTAATGCAGAACTTGCATTAACTTGCTCTACCAGCGTCCATTTCCCTCATATATAACTTGCTGTAATATAAATGCAATGGATTTTTTTTCCTCTTCATATTGGTTCCATGAATGCCTGAGGGCTGCTTTAAAAACACGTGCTTCGGTTGCTGGCCAGGTTTCACATATTCCCAGGTCATTACATATACGGTGCAGTGTAGTAATCTCATCGTTAGTTACTGCCTGCTTGAGGAATCTCGAGAGTTTTATAATGTGTAGGCGCACTATGTCTGTGTAGTATACTGCACTGGACTTGAGGCGAAAGCCCATTATCTGAAGATAATATTCCGCGGCCTTGCCTCGGGAAGGTTTATTGATAGATAGAAAGAAAAGGAGAGAGAGAGAGAGAGAGAGAGAGAGAGAGAGAGAGAGAGAGAGAGAGAGAGAGAGAGAGAGAGAGAGAGAGAGAGAGAGCGTGATAGGAACACTGGCAGCGTGTTGATGTGAATGGCAGCACTGATGTATGCTCCGATTCTGGAGCTCTTCATCATTTTGTTTCATTTCCTGGTTGGTTGCCTGCTTTGAAGTGGGACTGCTGGGCATGATGATGCTTTTGTCAGGAGGTGTCACTGTTTTCTGTGTGTGTGTGTGTGTGTGTGTGTGTGTGTGTGTGTGTGTGTGTGTGTGTGTGTGTGTGCGTGTGTGTGCGTGTGTGTGTGTGTGTGTGCGTGCGTGCGTGTGTGTGTGTGTGTGCGTGCGTGCGTGCGTGCGTGCGTGCGTCTGTGTTTTAAGAGGGATAGGGAGTGGACTATTTGACCGGACTGCTCCATCCTTCATTCGCACATTCTGTGACAGCAGGTGTGTGTGTGGATGTGTGAGTGCAAGTGTGTGTTTGGGTCTGTGTTGGTGTGTGTGTGTGTGTGTGTGTATATGTGTGTGTGTGGGTGGGTGTGTTTGTCTGTGTGTGTGTCTGTGTGTGTGCGTGCGTGCTTGCGTGCGTCTGTGTTTTAAGAGGGATAGGGAGGGGACTACTTGACCGGACTGCTCCATCCTTCATTTGCACATTCTGTGACAGCAGGTTCATCACTCTCTCTTAAAGCTTTTTTTTTAATGTAGTCTGGCCCCAGTGTCCCGCTGTTACATACAGATTGACTTTTGGAGATGGGGAGGCCAGTAAAGGCCACTGCAGGCCTAGAGGGGGCGAGGGAGGTCGTCACAGTTATGACGCAGTGTAACAAAAATGGAGATTTTATAGGACTTTATCTTCTAATTCTCTGCATATACCTTGTCATTACGCCAAGGACACGGGAGGACATATTTAATCAGTCCTGCTTTTCCACAGCACACGCACACATGTGCACACGCGCGCGTGCAAACACGCACGCACGCACGCACGCACGCACGCACGCACACACACACACACACACACACACACCACCACCACCACCACCAAGCAAAGTTTTCTATCTGTCATCTAGAAAGTTCCAAGTAGAGTTGTACATGCTACGTCTACGTAGGAAATGAACATGGGTATGGTGTGTGTAGAAAGCCAGAAACGTGTTTTGAACATCACAATATGTAGCCTCTTTGCACAGATGGGCACACCGGCGGGTCCATTCGCTCATTGTTGTAAAGACTCAACAGCATTATAGCAACTTTCATATGACATTACTGAGAGCCTTAAGTCTTTGTATTGTCTCGCATTGTCATAGCAATGTAGTTGAGTGTTTTCCGCGAAGAGTCAACAGGCTTGTTGACGGGCCCATTTGCAGTAAGAGGCTACAACTTGGTCATTGCAATTTTGGGGACAGTGAGGTTATAACCTAGGCTCTGTGCAAAAGGGTTTAATCATGCTCTATTCCAGTGGTGTAGTGGGGATTTTTAAAGTGGGGGTACGCGATTTTTACACTCATCAAATGATTAGGTAACTTATCATGTCAAACCCACCAACTGTCCTTAATCTACCATCATTGCTTCTCCGTTTTCATCTGTTTGGTCAATTTCCTGCAATACTTCTATGTGATCATTCCTTTTTGTATTCAAACATTTTTTTAAATCTCACTTCAGGAGAAGTGGGTGGACTGCGTACCCCGCGTACTGTGCCCACTACACCCCTGCTCTATTCCGTGTCTGTGTGACAATGCTCTCGATCTTGACTCGAGGGGCTGGCCTAACATGTGGCTTTTCCTGCTGGCCTGAGGCCACTTTATCCTTGTTGCCACTGGTGTTTTACGCCAACTCTTAATTTAAGCTACCAGTTGGTGCATGGTTTCACATTGTGAAGGGAGCAGTGTGTGTCTTCAGTATTTAGCTTTCTATTATGCTTACACGATCTAACTGGGGACCGTCTTCATATTTAAATTGTGCATTATTCATAAAACAGCGCTGTTGGAAAATGGGATTGATGGCCACTGGTAAAAGCGCTCATTTCAAATGAATTTAATGTTATAAATGATGAATACATTTTTTGCTTTTAAGACAAAAACATTTCTGAGATTCTCATTTGAATAGTAATAGGTCATTACATTGATGAGTAATATCAAATCAGTATCAGCAGAAAAAAAATCTGTCAATCTGTATTCAGTATCCTCTAAAGACAATGGTAATTGAGATTTATTTAGCCAACGCAATACGAATGAGAAACTGAAATAATCATATTGCCACAAGTATTCAGGCCACTCTGCTCTTGCTCAGTTTCAGCATTTCTGGCAGCAGTCGGAGCCTAGGCTCTTTCTCGATATGATGCGACAAGCTCTGCTAACCTGGATATGGGGATTTTTCTGCCATTTTTCTCAGCACGATGTCTCAGGTATTGTCAGGTTGGTGAGGCCATTGGTGGATAGCCATTTTGAGTTGAATACTTTCTCTTCTACTTTCTCTTCCCACGGTATATTTTTTCGACCTATTTTTCATAATCTCTGTCTTAGCCATCTCCTCACCCATCACTTTTTTCTAATTTTTTCTTTCTCTCTACTTGGTCTTGCTCTTTCTTTCTCCACTCTCTCTCTCATTCATGCTCTCTTTCCCCCTTTCTCCTCTCTTTCCCCCTCTCTTATGCGTGAAGTGAAACTCGCACACAAGCATACACCCAAACACACAGTCATGCAAACATCCAGGTTTGCACAGCCATGCGCACATATTCAAGCACATTTCAGCCACCATTTTTTTTGCTACTTATGGCTTTTTTCCCTGTAATGGACCATCTAGCTTATAGCTATGTATTTGAAGCTAAAAATTCAGATGGCAAAGCATATTTTAAAGGTCAGAGCAGTAGCAGCGACAGCATCAGAAGCTAACTCTGAACTTTCCTGCTTTGAGAGTTGAGGTGAAGGCAAAAAAAAAAAAAAGAGTCCATTCACCTGGCGGAACCCTTGGATAAGCAGAACTGGCAAACTCGGCTGTGGCACAGTGTACCCCAAGAGTTTGCGATGAATTAGATGCCCTTACAAACACAATTTCTAGCCGAGCATTCCTGCTCCATTGAAGCTGGTCTTAAAATCGTAATCGCTAAGCCTGCTATCTTGTATCGCTCACAAGAAATCTCTGAACAAGGGCGACCTAACTTTCACACTACACGCACACACACGCACGCACGCACACAAGCGCACAAAGCCTCAATCTAATTTTAGATTTTTGTAAACGAAGATGTGAAGTATGCAATTCAGGGATGGATAACTTAAACACTTGACCCGAGAGGAGTTCTGAACCATAACTTTTCGGCATTTTTTAAAAATAGGACTCTGTGTGTGTATCTTTTAATGCACTTCAATCCCAGACCACACACACTGGGCCCCTTCTGGACGGAGAATTTCCCCTTACCTACTCGTTTCCCATACAGTGTCCCCCAAATTATCCAATCAAGCCAACATATTTGAGGAGGGCTCGAGGAATGAAGACGGGCATCTGGCTCCGATTTGCCGAATGATTCTTCAAACAAAAGCCGGTTGTCCGCAGTCCGTGCGCCGCGGAGAGTTATGGCCCTCCGCGGTTCAAACGATGACAGCCACCAGTCCATCATGGCTGCCAGTTCTCCGCTCTGCTCCGCAACGGGGGAGGACGAGATGCCGCGTTCGTCTGCATCTGCCACTCTTGCACCCACCTGTGTTTGTTTAACGTCGCTGAAACATCTCCAGGCTTTGGGTCTCCGCGTTGTCGGAGGGAAGAGGGAGTTTGGGAGATGGGAGTTTGGCCGACGTGTTATTGTTCACCATTAATATCAGCCCTGTTGAAAGATATAGCTGCCGTCCATTATCTCCTGTTTGCTTTGCTTATCGAGTGTTCGTGACCAAGCGAAGACATCTGTCAAACAGCCAGGCATTTCAGATCAGTTTGTTATGAGGTGTTTCATCAGACCCCATTGCAGTATTTTTTTGTTTTAGACAACCACTCCACCCTTACCCCCGTCCAGTCCCTTCCACCCAAAAGCCTTTCACGGGAAAACAGCATTCGTTATCCTGCTGGTTTCATGGGTTCCATTAAACAGTCATTGCTCAAGCTGACAGTCTCTTGCATCTTATCATCGGTAAGAGAATTAAATTGGCTTTGGGATGTCAGCGCGGGTTCACCCGGGTCAAACTGCGGTCTGCGAGGATGTGTTCCAAATGGTACCCAGAGAGCCATTACTGTTGTTTTATTTGACTTGCTCCAGCGGCTTGCAAAAAGGTATTCCCCTGATACAAAGGGTGCCATTTTTATTTCGAGGTCAACCAAATCTCCATACATACATGCATACATACAGTACATACATACATACATGCAGTACAGGCACGTACCTGTGCGCACACATACACACGTTTGTGTTCGTTGATGCTGACACGTTGTGTTTACCCATGTTGGGCCATTAATGCGCCCAGCAGCAGTGTCACTAATTTGGAACATAAGGTCAGGCGTGTCATCACCACGCACGGCTCACAGGCGCTGGTGACACCTATTTACAGGCCTGTAACAAGATGACTTTCTCGCTGGCTCCCTTACCTGCAACTAATGAGATAAACAGCAGTTCTAATTCTGTCGCAGGTTGCAGAGAGAGAGAGAGAGAGAGAGAGAGAGAGAGAGAGAGAGAGAGAGAGAGAGAGAGAGAGAGAGAGAGAGAGAGAGAGAGAGAGAGAGAGAGAGAGAGAGAGAGAATATGAGGCGCTGGCCTGAATTCTGTCGAAGGCATAGATTCTTCACCGAGACTCTTCCTCAGGTTTTTCTGGCCCAAGATTCCTCCTCTGCCTCATCCGCCTCCTCCTCCTCCTCCTCCTCGCCTGCTTTCCCTGTCAGTCCTTGGATTGGCCGCACTGGGAGGCCCACGGTAACCTCTATTTATTTAGATGTGGCCCGTGCCCGGGCCCTGTCTCTCCAGATGCTGATTGATGGCTGAGTCTTCTGGGCCGCAGTAGATAATCCATCAGCCGCGGGAGCGTATGCAGGAGCTGCGGCAGCCAGCCTGTCGGTCGGTCGGTTGGCTTTTTCCTGGGCCACCACTAGTCCGCCGAGACCCACAGGATGTTTTCACCGGCGAATCCCATCCCATCACTCCACCTCCCCATCCTCTCCTCTCCTCTTCCCTCCTCTCCACTGCATCCCCCACTATCCCATGGTCCCCTCAACCTGGCCACATCTGAAATTGTTTACATGGATTGAGCTGCAAGGGGACTCCTGCACCAGCTCTGCCTTCCTGCAGAGGGTCGGAAGGGGGATGGGTGGGGCGGGCAGGGGGGGGGGGTATTTTGTGTTTAAAAAAAATAAAGAAAGCTTTCTGTGTGCTGTAACTTGGAACACAATTAGGGGCAGATTGCATTGAGATTGCCCAGCTGAAAAGCATATTAGCGTTCACCAGTTGTCTGCTTTAACGATCAGAGGGGCTCAAATCGAGTTGATTTAAAAAAAAAAATACAAGTCAGGCATGTTTCGGTTTCTGCTTATCTGCAAAGCCAAGGCCTTTAAATGTGCAGGAGACACTGACCTCCCAGTCTGCTTGTTATAGCTAGGGAAAGGGAAACAGATCAGGGTAACGATAATGCACACAGACACACTGCTGCCAGCTTCAGACGCACAAGGAGTCAAGATGTTATCTCGCGTAAAAATAGCAGGGTATACATTCAAACCCAGTCGCTGTGCTAGCCATGGTAGGATCCTGTTTGTATCTAAGTATAACAGTCTCCGCTCCCCTGTTCGTTTTTTTTTTCTCTTCTCTTTTCTGTTTCTTTTTTTATATATATGCAGAGTTAAAAAGAGCTAGCCTTCTCATTATAGCCTTTTAATCACTTAAAAGAATTTGAAAGGCAAATAGGGTGTTTCATGTGTGGCAGACCGTTGATATCAATCATTACTTTTTTTCTTCTGCGCACACAAGCACTTCAAAAAAGGCCTTCAGATTTTCTTTTGGTTGTGATAATTGAACAAGGGGATGACTAGCGTGTTTTCTTCGCTAACTACGGCAAAGGATTTCCGAGTGAATGATCGCAGAGGTGCATGATGGGAGTAAGACGACGGCAGTGGCAGAGGGACAAAAGGGTCAGTTGTCCCGGGCCCTGGGAGAGAAGGGGCCAAAAATTGAGTTTACATTACATTGTATGTATTGGATGGAGGGGGGCCCTTTAAGATTACTTTGTCCTGGGCCTGACAAAAGCTGTCAGCTGCCCTGATGATGGGAGTGATGCCTGCATGAGTTGTGTGTGTGTACGCGTGTGTGTACGCGCGTGTGTGTGTGTGTGTGTGTGTGTGTGTGTGTGTGTGTGTGTGTGTGTGTGTGTGTGTGTGTGTGTGTGTGTGTGTGTGTGTGTGTGTGTGTGTGTGTGTGTGTGTGTGTGTGTGTGCGCGTGCCTGTGTGTGCGCGTGCCTGTGGGTGTGTGTGTGTGTGTGTGTGTGCACGTGCGCGTGCGTGCGTATGTGTGTGTGTGTGTTGTGTATGTGTGTTTGTGTGTGCGTACGTACGTGTGTGTGTGTGTGTGTGTGTGTGTGTTTGTACGTGTGTGTGTGTGTTTGTACATATGTGTGTGTGTGTGTGTGTGTGTGTGTGTGTGTGTGTGTGTGTGTGTGTGTGTGTGTGTGTGTGTGTGTGTGTTTGTACGTGTGTGTGTGTGTTTGTACATATGTGTGTGTGTGTGTGTGTTTGTGCCTGCACTGCACTCCTGATAATGATGATGAATGACATGCATGGCCTGTCTGAGTGTCACGTTGATGAGACGCTTCATACATCTCAGACATTATTTTTTTTCGCTCCCTCCCGCACTACCACTACCCCTTCCCCATCCTTCCCTTGTCGCAGAGCAGCTACGTTCAGACGGGCGGCAGTAGTTTGTTTTGATTAGGGAGGTAATTAAAGTGGAATGACGGTGAATGAAAGAGTAATTTGACTGACAATCTCACGGTGATTGGAGTTGATAAGTTGACTGTGGGCCCAGTGGAGCGTGTCACCCGGACTGTGTCGTTTCCCTTGTGCAGACCACGATTCTGGTGTCACACACACACACACACACACACACACACACACACACACACACACACACACACACACACACACACACACACACACACACACACACACACACACACACACACACACACACACACACACACACACAGATGCACCCAAACACCCCCCAACATCCGTAACATTGACAGTATCAGTGGCTGCTATGACAGGGAGTGGGACAAGTGCCCCCCCTACCTACCCTACATCCATCAACCAACCCCCACCTTCCACAGCCCCTCCATCTCCCCTACCTCCTTCACCCCCATCCCACCATCCACCCTCACCTCCCCCAGCCCCCCATTCCCATTAATTGGCTGATTGCTGGTCTCATATGCCATGACAAGCGGCTT
>NC_085880.1:2222607-2225107 GCF_034702125.1 Engraulis encrasicolus
ACGGAACATTCCAGATTGTTTGTTTTGTGCATGTGTGTGTGTCTTTCCTTTTATGTCTGTCGCGATACTGGAGCAGCGCCGCGTCTCAGTGGCACAGGGTTTGTTAGGGGTGGAGGCGGTTGATTTTACACTGTGGTTTTATGCAGCGATTTCAATAACACCCCGTTAAACTGCATTATTCATGTTAAACTGGCATTAAAGCTAAACCTCATCATACAGTATTTTGCGTAAAGTTCTGAAAGTGTGAAGCGGGCCCTATGAGGGAGGAATAGGCATGAATGGCCATCCGGTTACTTTGCTCGCAAATGTGCGTTACACCCCTTTATGGGGGAAATCAAACCGAATGTCTCAACACACATGCTACATCGGCTAATCTAAATGAACACAGTCCATGCTTCAGCCATGGCTGTTTGGCTATATTATTTGAACAGCTGGCAACAGAACATATTTTCGGCATGTTGCGCATGAACAAGGCTAGTCTACAGGTCCTTATCTTTCGTTTATTAAACCCCAACACCACCAATTGACTTGCATTGGCTGCTTTCCCCCACAAAAGGGCGTAACGCACATGGAAAACGTCACACCATTCATGAGTATCGAGACAGCATCTGGGGTACGGAAGGAAATTTGGCCAACACTTAGTTTTATGGATCCATGGTAGTTGAAGCAATTCACTCCCTCTAATATTGTGTGGTTGCACTGTACATACTGCACAAAGGTGTAGGCATAGTGTCAAGTAGGGGTGCACAATTAATCGAGAATAATCGAAAATCGTGATATAATCGTGAAATTGAAATCGTGATTTCAATCAGGATTTAATCGTGGCAGTAGTGACCGGCCTTCGAGAGCGTCCTTGAAGCCGTCAGAAAGCTGTGCACATAAGTTTCATGCTATTGCCTTTTACATAATTATTACAATTCATTTCATTTTGCTCATCCTGTATATAATTCATTCTTGTTTATATTTAATTTTGTTTAACTTTTTTTTTTAAATCAGCAAAAAAAACTATAGTCGTGATTAATAATCGTGATTATGATTTTGACCCAAATAATCGTGATTGTGATTATGATTTTTCCACAATCGTGCAGCCCTAGTGTCAAGGCACAATGCCATTGCTTAAAATGATTAAAAGTAAAAGATAGTGTTAAGTACAGTACACTCTATGCTGTTTCGTGCATGATAATCAAATCAATACTGTGCAGTGAGGTAAGCTGATGAATGCAATGTGACGTTTTAAATTGTCATGGCGGTCACTACAGAGAACCAAGTAGCCACCAGCTGACTCACTTATTTGGCAACAAATAAACACATGTAAACATCTGTTTACATTTACCCTCTCTGGTTTCAAATTTTTTACAAAAGGTTTGGTCACATTTGTAACAACCGTGGCCGATTGTGGCTTTTCTAGACCAGACGTACTGTGACATAGCACATTGAGAGCCACTGTCATATGGAAACGATTGTGCTTTTTAAGGTCTGTAAAGATGTATGACAGATGACAGATTGCCTATTGTTGTTCAACAAAAGAACGGCAAATTGTGGGAACTGCAATTTCACAGATGGAAGAGGGAGGTACGTAATGCAGTACATATGCATTGTATATATTTATGGCTTTTATGGTATGCACGTACACCGCATTATGTGATTGAAATTAGCTTGCTTGTTGAACGCACGTCAGGCACATTTCATGTAGGTGCATACATTATGGCGTTCAGTGCAAACGGAAACAGAAAACAACAACAACCTGGGGTAAGGCAAGCCCCCTTTTTTGCATAACAGATGTGTTTTCCGACGCCGTTAGCGATGCAGCACCTCGCTGTGTCCATTATAAGGGCCGTTGCTCTCCCTGACTTTTAAACAAATGTTTGTATTCAATTAGACAAATGAATAGATAAATGCCGTGAATTATTCATTAGACATTTTACAATCCATTAAACTTGTGTTGTAGAAATTATGGAAATTCCAGCGATGTGAATGTGAATGGTGCTGTTGGTGTTGGTGGGGGGTCATGTTGATATTTCATGGCTGGCCGAAAGAGTGGAGGCTGGCTATGGTGGAGGACTTGTTAAGGCGGAGGCTGTCTCTTGCTGAGGACAAGCTGAAGCTCTTCCCTGGAGTGGCTGTGTGTGTGTGCGCGCGAGCCTGTGTGTGCGTGTGCGTGTGCGTGTGCGCGCAAGCTTGTGTGTGTGTGTTCGTGTGTGTGTGTGCTCGTGTCTGATGTGTGTGTGTGTGCGTGTGCATGCTCGTGTCTGATGTGTGTGTGTGTGTGTGTGTGCGTGTGCGTGTGCATGCTCGTGTCTGATGTGTGTGTGTGTGTGTGTGGGTGTGCGTGTACATGCTCGTGTCTGATGTGTGTGTGTGTGTGTGTGTGTGTGTGTGTGTGTGTGTGTGTGTGTGTGAGAGGCTCCCGGCTCAGTAGTGGCGTCTGGTCTGGTCGGGCTGCATGGCTTCACTTCTCTGTGTCGGCAGTGTCTCCCTGTGGACACTCTGCTCAGTGGCA
>NC_085880.1:2235107-2245107 GCF_034702125.1 Engraulis encrasicolus
ACAATTGGCAGTGTGCAGCCCTACGTACCACTTTCCACTCCTTTCCAGTTTATGACACGAGACTGTGCCAGCCACGGACGGCATCACACGCTTTTGAGGTCTGATACTCACTTGGCACTCACTGGTGTGTGCAATCCTCCCTGCTTGAGGTCGATGTCATGCCTTAACTGTGGTTTGCATCGCATGCACATGATCCATCGGTGCATGGAGACACTCTATGAGGCACGGCTCTACGCGTAACATGTGTAGTAGACAAAATATTTAACGCCAGACGCACTTAAAATCTATTATACCCTGAGAGGTACGTTAATAAAACATGTCATTATCATTCCCTCATGTTGGTGCCATGGTTTATTTATATGCTCCCTCGCAGATGCTATATAAATAGCCTCTCGTATTTATGCTTAATGCTACGTTTGAACCCATTTCACAGGTCGTTCACTTCGCGGCTATGCTCCAAGGCGCGCGTATTGGAAGCATGTGGAAGACGTGTTGTCATAAGTGAAGCCCGGCGCTTGAGTCATATTGCAAATTGAAGTCGTTATTCACTGTCGCGTATGTATTTACACTGTGGAGTTAAGCAGGCCGTGTTAACGCTCCAGTTTTGATCCCTCCCAGTGGACCACAGAGGTGTGACGCCCTTGTGATTCTTGGGAGGGTAGTATGCGTGTCCGTGTGTGTGTGTGTGGCAAGGGAAAGAGGTAGGTTTTTGTGTGTGTGTGTGTGTGTGTGCGCGCGCGTGTGTGTGCGCCCGTGTGTGTGTGTGTGTGTGTGTGTGTGCGCGAGCGTGTGTGTGTGTGAGCGCGCGAGCGTGTGTGTGCGGGAGTGTGAGTGTGTGAGTGTGTGCATGTGAGTGTGTGTGTGTGTGTGTGTGTGTGTGTGTGTGTGTGTGTGCACGCATGTGTGTGAGTGTGTGCGTTTGTGTGTGTGTGTGTGTGTGTGTGTATGCAGGAGAAGGGAAAGAGAGCCACACTTATATGTGATGTGTCTGTAAGGGTGTGTGGGGGGTTGATGGTGAAGGGAGAGGACTGAGTGTGAAGAAGTCAGAGCTCTAAGTGAAGGCATGTCCCTGCTGGGTGGCACGCACGCACATACGCACGCGTACGCACACACACACACACACACACACACACACACACACACACACACACACACACACACACACACACACACACACACACACACACACACACACACACACACACACACACACACTCCTTCAACGCCACCACCTGTCAGCGCTGGGAGATGGAAACGGTCTAAGTCAGCGTTGCCATGAGAGCTTAATGACACATAAGCACACGACTACAAAATGAGACGCCCACACACTGTAGTACGTGTTTCACACTCTACTCGAGTGGTTAAGCGAACCAAACAATCTGTGCAATCAGCCTTGTCACTGGGCACGCCATTGGCATAATGGACGTTTTGAGTCGGTGCCATCGTCACACGGATGTCTTTTTTTTTTTAGAATATTGAACATGGAAAGACTTGTGCTTCATTGCCCCCCCTCCTCCTCCCTCCCAAAAGTGAATGAATCGAGAGTGTAAGTACGAGTGCTTTTGATTGCCGCTCGCCGTGATTGTGATTTATTATCGTGCCCCTGGGAGACACACATTTAGATGTGTAAATGTGGCCGTGATTTTTAAAAACACTACACACATTGATTGCCTTTGAAGAGTATGATAATGAGGGGCTTTTAAGATCCTCCATCGTGGAGGTTTTTTTTTTTTTGCATGACTTAATTTCTTTTTTTTTCCCATTTGTTTTAGCCCAATGTATTACAATGAGCTTTGTAATGGGCAATTGAGTAGGTGTCCTAGTTTAATATGTAAAAATGAGCAAATGAGACAATGATGAATCAAACAGCAATTAGTTTTTGTTGTTGTTATTGCCATATTTTTTCCTACGGATTTTTTCAAGCGTAGCTCTCTTTCAGCATCAGTTCATATTTTTTTGACGGCAACAGCTTTTTCAGACAACCAGTCATTCATCATTGCATGTGTAATGGCACATAGATGTGTCACAGCTTGAGACACGTGGAGCCGCATGGTACGAAGGTAAGGGGACACCAGGGGAGAACACAGCACCGAACCTCCCACCCAGACACGTGTCTGTGGAGACGAGTTAAGGATTGTTGCTTTGACCTTGTCTTAAATCCTCTGTGGGCTTGCCACCGGGTTATTGGGTTTCACCTGTTCTTATGTCTTGAGGAGTTCATGACCATAGGCCTCTCTCCTATGGATGAAAGATTAGCCCTGTCATACTCGCTGTTATTGGATGGTGTCATCTTCCTGGCAATGAATCAGAAGATACGCCATTACTGCCGAAGAAGAAGAGGGGAGCACGAAAAAAAAGAAAGAAAAATGGCTTCTGTAGGATTCTTTTTTATTCTCCCTCAGTGACCTCGGGTCAAAGAAGATTTAACCGAAGAGAATCAAGTCTAGCGTAGCAAAGGCTCGAAATCTTAGAAACTTATTAGACACAGTCTAATTTTTCCTGAAAGGCACACCCCAGCTGGTTCTCTTGTGAGGAAGAAAAAAAAACTAATGTCTGAACAATCTAGTCAGCAAGTTTGCATTTTTCTTCGTGTTAACCCATCAAGAATGGCGATGGCTGAATTCACCTCATAGCCTACATTGAAATTCAATTCTGCTCGAGTTCCTTAATGGGCTGTAAGTCATTACGTGCTTTGTTGATCTTTAAGTGCAAAGATAATTGCAATGGGCAGTGTGAAACCCATTTGATTATTGTCAGGCGGCTCCCATGAATTCTAATAGGTCTAATTGTACCGCCCCAATTCATCATCCGAGCCTCACTTGCTTTCCATATTAACACTGTTTTTACGCCGTGCCACCGTGAACAATGAAAGGTAATAGTAGGCCTACCTCACGGAATAATGGACACTACTACCTGCAGGAGAGCTCCTTTTACAAGAACCGGGGCAGGTTGACTGAGGCGGACAAAAGAGAGAGAACATCACATCGTGTAATAGTACAGATCGTCAGGCCGGTGGCAGCCAGTGATTCCGTGGCAGACGAGAGTGCACTAAAACGTGACCGTGCTCAGACAGTAAAGCGGTCTGGGTCGGGTCGCCGTATTTATGTCGGGGGTGGGGGGAGAAGCAGTCGAAAAGCAGAGTGCATAATGGCCCGATGCAGCAGACGTGGACATCGGCCAGAGCTGGGGGTAAATGTACTGTTGGTGGAGATTTACATTTAAAATGTGATTTAGTTGTGAATTAGGCCTAATCCCTGTCTGGGAAGCCAGCCCATCTGGATTTAGCTGCCTCGCTCTGGCCATATTGGAGCCACAAACCTTGGGCTAATGTACTAAAGCCAATGCTGAAGGTAGTCACATCCCAGTCCCTTTTTCATTTTTCCTCCACTTATTTAGTTCCCCCCCACCCCCGGTCCACCTCTTAAACTGAAATGCTCTCTCTGATGATGCTTGTACACCCACACCCTGTCTGACATCCTGCTTGAGTAGAGAGCATTGTGTGTGGGGGGGACGGGACTCCCCAAAACACTCTGGCAGTCTTTTTGAACTGCAGCTTGTGTGCTTTCTCATCCCTCCCTGTCCTCATAAATAACTTCCTGCGTAAGCTTCCCCTGAACTTTCCCCTGCCCCTTGACTCACGTTGTTCCTGTCTCGCTTGCTCGCTGGCCGTGTCTGTGTGCCGTGACCTCTTGAGTCGCACTCACTCACTCACGTCCTGTCTCACTTATCATCTCTTGTCTGCATGTCTGGCATCTTCAGCCGCGCTCACTTAAGCTCCGTCTCACTTATCATGTCTGTCTGTGTGTGCCTGTCTGTCTCTGGACTCTTCAGTTACAGTCAGTCATGCCCCTGTCTCTGGGTCTTTCTCAAAACCTAGGCCAGTGTCCTTCCAAGTGTATCAGCCTAATTAGTCCCTCCCAGTGATTGGATACTCTTTATTAGTCACACCCAGTGATTGGATATTATGTAGAGTTCACCAAAAAGTATCTAATCACTGGGCGTGACTAATTAGGCTGATACACTTGGAAGGACACTGTCCTAGGTTTTGAGAAAGACCCTCTGTCTCCATCACCTTGTCTGACCTTGACCTTGACTTTGACCTTTTGAGCCCCACTCACTCTACTCCTGCATCACTCCTCTTGTCTGTCTGTCTGTCTGTCTGTCTCTCTTTAACCTGACTGACCTAATGTAGAATTATTTTGTTCTTTTTTCATGATGTTGTTTCCTCATGAAAAGCACAAGTTTTTTTAACCAGGCATATAGTAGCCTACAGTGAATGTTTGTTCTTTTACCTGACGTATCTCAATGGTAACTTTCTTCATTTGGTTTACTGACTGACTCTTGTTGACTAGCTGACTCCACTGAAGCACACATCAGTTTCTTTTGTAATGAACATGTAGAGTAAAAGTAAATTGTAAGTGTGGCCACTGACTGACTGGCTGTCTCATTGACTAGCTGACCACACAACAAACATGTACAGTAAATGTTTGTTCTACTCTACTCTGCTGACATGATTCGATGATAACAGATCTGTTTGATTGATTGACTGACTTGACTTGTTGACTAGCTGACCAACTGTCTACTTGAGCCACACTGAACACACTGACACAGTCCAGACTCACTCACTGATTTTTTTTCTTCCTGACTGAATATATATGGACAGAGCCAAGCCACATATAGCAAGACATCCCTGAGAGACCTGGGAGTCGATATGGGAGGAAAGTAACAAGAGCCAAAGACGTCCTGACTTGTGGTGTCAGGGCATTGGGAGCATGTAGCACATTTATGATGGATTCAGATGCCTCTTAAAGGGACACTGTGTGAGATTTTTAGTTGTTTATTTCCAGAATTCATGCTGCCCATTCACTAATGTTACCTTTTTCATGAATACTTACCACCACCACCATCAAATTCTAAGTATTCATTATGACTGGACAAATTGCACTTTTCATACATGAAAGGGGGATCTTCTCCATGGTCCGCCATTTTGAATTTCCAAAAATAGCCATTTTTAGCTGCAAAAATTACTGTTACTTGGATCATACTAGGAAATATTTGTTATAGACTCAGTCCTGAAAAGGTCCAGGCTACATATCAACGGCCTGGTCAGATTTATAAAAGAGCCATACACTCTTTCTCTGAAAATCTTCCTTTTGTACTTTCTCGATTGGTCTTTTAAGAATGCTAGTCCTTATTCAGCATATCCTGGTTTGACTTTTTAATTCCCTTAAAGAAAGCGAGTACGGGTGGGGGCGGGGGCTTATGAAAATGTTATAACTCTATTTACGGGAGACATTCAAGCTTGAGGAATATGATTCAGAAATAGCAATTATCCTCTAAATAATTTGTGTTTTGCTAAGCAAAAGTTAGACTGCCTTCAGAAAAAAAGACAGAAATGAAGTAGAAAAAAAGAGTAGAAGTCGCACAGCTTCTTTGAAGTGTCTTGTGCAGACACCCCCCAGAGCGGCGGACCTGCCTCTGCCTCTCCCTCTCCCTCTCCCTCACCCCTTCCTCTCCCCCTCCCTCTCCTGGTCCACCCGAGATGTTCCTAAGCAGGCTTGCGAGGCTGCTGCTGCTGTTTGAAGGTGACGTTTGAAGTCCCTCCCAATCAATCCCACATCAGCAGTGGGTACAGCAGCTGGTACACCTGCCCCTGCCTGCCTGCCTGACGCGACTCGACTCAACTGAGCTCAGTCTGCCTCGCCCCTCTCTCTGCTCCCCTCTCCTCTCCCCTTCACTCCTATCCACTCCTCCAACCATCTCCTCCACTCCAAACCTCCTCTCCTCTCCTCTCCTCTCTCTGCTCCCCTCTCTCTCCTCTCCCCTTCACTCCTATCCACTCCTCCAACCATCTCCACCTCTCCAAACCTCCTCTCCTCTTCTCTCCTCTCCTCTCCTCTCCTCTCCTCTCCTCTCCTCTCCTCTCCTCTCCTCTCCTCCAGTCCAACCCCCTCTCCACCCCACCCCTCCCAGCAGCCTCAAAGCTATATGGTAATGGAGAGATCCCTGGTGCTCTTCTGCTATCATGACAGAACACACCAGGGGGGTGCGGGGGTGCTGTTTTTTTTTGGATATGAAAGTGCTGACTTTTCATAGTGACCACAGCCAGTTCCTCATGTTTAGATGCCGTACTGTCAGTGGTTGACTCTTTTTTTGTCATAGTGCTTTTATCTGACACCAAGAGCATTTTACATTAATGCTCATTCTATAAAGTTATAAAAAGTTGATGGTAAACGCTACTGCTGTTTTGAACAGTACTGGGGCTCTGCCGGAGGACTGCAGTCGTACTGCAGCAGCTGTGTGTTGACACATGCAAGCAGAAGGAAGTTGCTAAAGACTTTCTTGCTAAAGAGGGCCAACATTTTTAATTGCCGCCATCAGAGGGCCATATGACTACACAGTTCAACTACGAGAAAAGCTAAAAAATGATAAATAACCTTGTTTATATTTAAATGTTTGTTAAGCCATGGCATTTTAACATGTCCTTGACAAACAACCAAATGTTAAGGTTTTAAAAAGGACCAAACTGCTCATGTTTACTGTAATGTTGGTGCAAAATGAAATTATGTTTTATCTATGGGCCGCACTGAGTGAGGAGGCTGGCCGCATGTGGCCCCCGGGCCTCAAGTTGCCCATCCCTGGCGTGGATGTATGGTTCGTTATGTAATGGGTTATGTGTGTCCACTATTCCTTAAAAAACATCCTCTTCCTGTGGTTCAAAGTGTGCTCTTATTTATTTGATATACATAGGTCTAGAGGCTATTGGCCTTTTCTGCTGCATGCAGATTTGTTGAACTTTGGCAGAACTGTCATACGCTGTCATCTGACTGTAAAGTTAGTATTATTTCCATTGCTGGCCTATGTTGTCCTTCTCTGTCATTCCGCCAACGGTTTCCTTTTTTGGGAAGAATGTTTGAAGTCTGCCCTCCATGGGATTTATGGTTGTTTGTGCCCATTTCTCTCTCTCTCTCTCTCTCTCTCTCTCTCTCTCTCTCTCTCTCTCTCTCTCTCTCTCTCTCTCTCTCTCTCTCTCTCTCTCTCTCTCTCTCTCTCTCTCTCTCTCTCTCGCTCGCACACACCCACGTGCACACAGCAGTACATTTCCTTGTTCACTTGAAGCAAGCAAATTAATTAAATTACAGCTCAACAATGTATGCCCATTTTCTTCCCTTTTTCATTAGCTGCCAATGTCTTATCAAGAGGGAGTGCTTAATAATAAAATATTAAGAGTTCATTGTAGATTGTTTTTAAACTCCAATACAATGCGACTGCAAATGTCTTCCCCTCTACAGCTCTCCAAGCAGAGTTCTACAGAGTGACCATGTGTTCTCGGTAAAGTCACCACAGTGTGTCTCTGTTTGGTTTTATGTTGGTGTATGGGGACCACTTTTCATGCCTAGAACGGAACATGTCTTTTGGGTGTGTGTTCCCTCCCTTGTCATATACCTGCCACACATCTTATTTTCCCCCCAGCCGTACAGAAAGCCGTAACGCTCACCTTGTGATCATTGTGAATTAGTGCAAAATGAAGGAAAACATAAAGAGACACCTACTGCTGAAACCATCCGTTTCCGGGGCCAAAAGGGCTGCTGGAATCAAAGAGTGCATCTCAGTGATAACCTCGACAGATCCCCTCTATTTCTCGAGTGCCCTTGAGTCTCTCATTCTCTCCCAGACTGAGCTGATTGTGTGCATTACGACGGCTGATTGAGCTGTGGTGCTTCCCTAGACTTCCCATCCCCCTGGGTTATTACCCCAACCCACCAAGCCTCCATTATGTGCCATCCTGCCCCCTAAAGAGGGCATGCTTTACTGCTGTTCACACTTCAGATGTGAGTAGATGTCATAATATGCCCTCATCAGTGCACCACTGAGTATTTTTAGCTTTGCACACTGTGTGTTTTTTTTTTCTTTTCTTTTCGTTTTTTTTTGCTCGTCTGTGACTGTCATTTTGGTGCTGATTCCGTTGCCTTGCCTTCCGTTGACGCACGTCCTTGGCTGTTCTTGTCTGTTCAATGCCAAGGTATTTATTTCACCACATTTTTTTCTCCTGTGCAGAAGTGTATGCAAATGAAATGATATGCCTGAATGCAAAAAAAAGTACAGTTGCATCCTTAGGGGAGCTTCTCCCCCCCACCCCTCTTCACAAATCAGACATTATGAGACCATGGTTCATTTACATGATTGAATCCTAACACATGTTTTCCACATTGGCAACAATGCTTGTGCCATGCAGGCCATGCCATTCATTCAAATCACACTAGAATTTTAATTTCCAGGCCAAGCATACATTTTGCAATCATTCCAAAAATAAATAGAGAGAGTAAGGCTGGATATATTTGTTTTGTCCTCAGGCATAATATATTTTTTGCTTTACTCTGCATGTGTTCTGCTAGATCATCCATATTTAACGACTGCTCGGAGATTGTAACACATGCCATGACAGATTTCCTTGGGTTGGTGCCCGTAAGCATCCCATTGGGTGGAAAAGAAGCATACTGTATCTACAAACAAGCGAGAGTTGAGCTCAGCGTCACAGCACGCTCTGCTGGAAATAACGTCACATCATCAGTGGCCCGTTTGACTTAAGAGCAGAGTCTGAGGCCCAATCGATCCCGCCGCAACCTCCGTTTTGCGCCTGGTTGGCACGCATGCACACACATCGCATCGATGGTTGCCCCAACGCCTGTTCGTTTCGCTACTGTTAGCAGGTGACTAATGTGCCTGGCTTAGCTCTCGTCTGGACCCTCCATATCCATATCCCATACGTGCAAGCTTGCGTTATATTAGATATACCGTAACGAAGACTTATGGTGGTTGGCTTGGGAGGAGAGCCAGTCAGCCATGCAGTCGAATCAAAGGGAAAGCCAATTGTGGATGGAGAAAGATGTAAGGCCCTGAAGTTGTTAAGGCCGACACGTGAGACCCCCTCGGACCGAGAGAGCTCCCTGGCTGGAGGACTGGAGCCTGCTCAGCTGACCCTGCTGTGACCCTATAGGTGGAGACGTAGACTTATGTGTCCGCATGTGTCCAAGTAGCCCCACTCTCCCTTTTCTTCCATGGCTGCCGGCGTTATTGATTCGTCTGCGTGGTTGATTACTCTGCCCCCTCCAGACAAGACGATGGGCAATTTAAGGCCGGCTCCAGCTGTTTACGGGATACGTACAGTTTTTCCCGCTCGCTCGGCCATTACCGAGTCGCTTTAAGTCTCGACCCCAGTGAGACCACCACTCTCAGGGGGGGTCAGATGGGAACTGGGTTATACTGGGTTGGTGGACCTGTGTGTGTGTGTGTGTGTGTGTGTGTGTGTGTGTGTGTGTGTGTGTGTGTGTGTGTGTGTGTGTGTGTGTGTGTGTGTGTGTGTGTGTGTGTGTGTGTGTGTGTGTGTGTGTGTGTGTGTGTGTGTGTGCAACTCAAACTGACCACTCAAAGGCCAAACCACAGAGAATCCAGACGATGGGTGGGTTGGGGTTGGTGTAAGGTCGGAAGGAGGTAGAGGTGACTTTGGTAACCCAGGGGTGGGGGTGGAGGGGGGCATGGAAAGAGGGTGCAGACTGTGACCGTGCGTAATTACACTACATCACGCTCATGAAATGGTCAATAGTTACAGCCTAATTAACATAATTTAATATCGCCACTCAGGCGTAATGCAAAGCAGCCAGCAATTACGCGCAAAATGATGAAGGATCTTTAAACGAAATTGCGTTTAAAAGTTAACCTCCAGAGCGGAAGGGCAGCCAGAAAACCGTGATGGAACATGAGTGCGTTTCCTGCCTCCAATAGGTATGCCAGACATACCTTCATCTGTGTCTGTGCCCCCCCACACACACACACACACAACCCCCCACTCCACCGTCATATGTCTCATCCAGCAATGACCGATTCACCTCCACCACCACAAAGCGATGACGAGCATGTCTGTCTGTGTCTGTGTGCGTGTCACAACGTTCCGCAGACATCCGCTGCCATCACTTATTAAGCCCCACTGAACAAGAATGCG